>NC_084621.1:24998871-25123871 GCF_033978795.1 Nerophis ophidion | reverse complement strand
CATGTCGAGAAGTTAAAACGTTTGTACAGACGAGGGCGAGAAACTTAGAAGAAACTGCAACACAACGAAGGACGAACTGCTTGTGCTAACCAAACATGCAGTGGTAAAAACCTTTTCCCACCTATTCAAAAATGTCCCAGTCCAGCTTTACCAATTGGACAACTTTCCATCGAGCAAGTCACTATAATACTAGCCTTCACCTAAAGCCAGGACTGCGAGTGAGCAGTTTGTTTCTAGAAGGTCAACGGGCTCATAGTGATGTTTAGAAAGTGGTTGACTTGGAAGTGTTTAGTATAATTTGGGGGGAGTCCGCTGCTCATCTGCTAAATACCTATCTGCTACACGCTGAAGCGCTGACTAGATGTGCTCTGAATACGCACTGCTGATTGGCTTGTTATCGCTAATGTTGTAACCAATCAGATGGTTGTGCGGGAGGGACAATGCAGGGTGCTGTGCAGGAGACAGAAGCAGAACGGAGCAGCTTATTAAGACTTTAGAATAGGCAGCTACTTCATATGTTCATGTGGAACTCGTTCGGTACTCCTCCGCACTGAACAAGAACCCCCGTACCGAAACGGTTCAATACAAATACACGTTCCGTTACACCCCTAATCCCAACATTGCCAATGCTGGACTCTGGAAAGAGGTTCCGCAGCCTCCATAGCAGAACCTCCAGTTTCTGTAACAGCTTCTTCCCTCAGTCCGTAAGACTCTTGAACGCATTGAAATAATCCCCTCAATTCCCCCCCAAGAAAGGATTAACTGGCTGGAATGTATAGGCTCCAGCAACCCCCCGCAACCCCAAAAGGGACAAGCGGTAGAAAATGGATGGATGGAAGGATGGCTGTAATATAAAGACAATGTAACATACATCCATAAACGTGGATGCACATGCAAAAGTGCAATATATTTATCCGTACAGTAATCAATTTATTTATATCCCCACCTTATTACTCTTTTATTATGCACTACCATGAGCTAATGCAACAACATTTCGTTCTTATCTGTACTGCAAAGGTCAAATTTGAATGACAATAAAAGGAAGTGTAAGTCTAAGTCTAAGTCAATGTTGACACGGTCGACTGATCAGCTGCTTCCTTGTTTTCTTGCTCGTCAGACTTTATCCTAGATCAAAAATAATGCCTCTCACCTGGAAAGTAGAAGGGCGAGGACGCATTTTGACAAGTTGGCATATTTTGACAGCCAATTTAGACCCGGGAATGGTGAGAACAACACAAAAAGACGCTTCAGTTCGTCCCCCTTTCCTTCACCAGGGACTATGAATCATTTGTTATCTAAATGGGAATATATGAACATCCTAACAGTCGGCATCCAAATGACAGCAGACATTGTACAGTAAGTGATAATTTATTATGTCTGTCGTAAAGGCTGCATTGAGTAATAATCAGTGATGTTGTGGGGGGTAACGCAAACGTTATGATGTGCCGTTTATGCTTAAAATTACGAAAATACTTAAATATTAAGTGTTACTATAATTGCACCCGTTACTACATTACATATATACTTACATCATGAATATAAAACCTTAATGGACGTGTTTTAGGCAGAAGAGAAAGAGGCTCCGATAGGATCCATTGTAAGCAGACTTTTGAACTCATTTATTTAATACTTAGAATGCATTAGAAAAAAATACAAACCCCAAAAGCAGTGTAGTTTGCACGTTGTGTAAATGTTAAATAAAACAGAATACAATGATTTGCAGATCCTTTGCAGACAAGATACTTAACTTTCGAACCGAAAAACTATATTTTTTGCCAATATTAGCTAATTTGTAATTCGATGCATGCAACATGTTTAAAAAAGCTGGCACAAGTGACAAAAAAGACAAAGAGTTAAGAAATACTCATTTTACACTTATTTGGAACATCCCACGGGTGAACAGGCTAATTGGGAACAGGTGGTTAACATGACTGGGTATAAAAGCAGCTTCCATGAAATGCTTAGTCATTCACAAACAAAGACGGGGCGAGGGTCACCACTTTGTCAACAAATGCGAGACCAAATTGTCCAACAGTTTGAGAACAACATTTCTCACCAAACTATTGCAAGGAATTTAAGGATTTCACCATCCAAGGTCCATAATGTCACCAAAAAGTTCAGAGAATCTGGAGAAATCACTGCACGTAAACGATGATATTACGGACCTTCAATCCCTCAGGCGGTACTGCATCAAAAACCGACATTAGTGTGTAAAGGATATCACCACATGGGTTCAGTAACACTTCAGAAAACCACTGTCAGTAACTACAGTTGGTCGCTACATCAGTAAGTGCAAGTTAAAACTCTACTATGCAAAGCGAATGCCATTTATCAACAACACCCAGAAATGCCGCCAGGTTTGCCAGGCCCGAACTCATCTAAGATGAACTAATGCAAAGTGGAAAAGTGTTCTGTGGTCTGACGAATCCACATTTCAAATTGTTTTTGGAAACTGTGGACGTTGTGTCCTCCGGAAAAAGTGGGAAAAGAAACATCCGGATTTTTCTAGACGCAATGTTGAAAAGCCAGCATCTGTGATGGTATGGGGGTGTATTAGTGCCCAAGGCATGGGTACAATTAATAGTGAAAGGTACATACAGGTTTCGGAGCAACATATGTTGCCATCCAAGCAACGTTATCATGGACGCCCCTGCTTATTTCAGCAAGACAATGACAAGCCACGTGTTACAACAGCATGGCTTCATAGTAAAAGAGTGTGGGTACTAGACAGGCTCGCCTGTAGTCCAGACCTGACTCCCATTGAAAATGCGTGGCGCATTATGAAGTGTAAAATACGACAACAGAGACCCTGGACTGTTGAACAACATAAGCTGTTCATCAAGCAAGAATGGGAAAAAAAATCCACCTGAAAAGCTTCAAAAATTGGTTTTCTCAGTTCCCAAATATTAACAGTGTTGTTAAAAGGAAAGGCCATGTAACACAGTGGTAAAAAAAATGCTCCTGTGCCAACCTTTTTGCAATATGTTGCTGCCATTAATTTCTAAGTTAATGATTATTTGCATACGTTTCTCAGTTGGAACATTAAATATTTTGTCTTTGCAGTCTATTCAATTCAATCTAAGTTGAAAATGTTGTTTTTATTTACAAATTACACAACGTGCCAACTGCACTGGTTTGTGGTTATGTACATCCGTTGTCTTATCTTTCATACTGATTGTCTTATCTTTCATACTGCTTGTAAATGATAGGCAAAATCCCCCACCCCCGAAATTGCAGTTCCCCTTTAAAAAGAACAACAATGCGCACCGAACTGAAAAACGCGGCTACAAATCAGTAACAAGATTCGAACCGGGGGAATGTGACACAAGGATAAAAAAAACACAACAAAACATTGTGTCAAATAATGAGTCACATCTGCATGCTGCTTAGTGAGTTTAGTACACGAACATGGCATTTAAAATTCAAATGCATGACTGCACATAATCCTGATGTGCGGGGAAAGAATGTGACGATGTTAACACGGAGTCACGCCGGCCTCCTGGGTCTGCTTCCTGTCGGGTCGGCCGGCGTCTTCTCAAGATCACCCCCCTCCCCAACCCCACTTCCTCGGGTTATAGTAAGCGCAGCACAAACCGCCTCAAGTTCCCGCAACAGGTCGTGCTTTCTCTGGCCGCGGGACATTTGAGCAATCCAGGAAACAAAATGGGTGAGGCGAGCGACACTTCAGCAAACGCTCCGGCTGACGCAAGACGCATCAACGTTAGCAAGTGATGCTTGGTGGCGTACAGTATCTTCTCCGTGCCAGCGGCGGTGGATCCGGCACCTGGCGGGTGTGCGCCCACGCGCAGGAAGTCACAACGGCGCTCTATCAAGAATGGAAAAACAACTTACAAAACACCTGTGTCTCGCTCGCCGAGGCGATGATCGCATGAGATTAGGCGACGGACAAGAGCCGACTGTTTGACTTTCGAACAAATACTCAAGTGTGGCCCCCCCCCTGCTCCGCGGCGTTTGTGTATTTAAAAACGAAACAAGACGGGGGCTGTGAAGGTTCACTGCATTCCTATTCCTTAAGGACATTTGACTATACAAAGATGACAGTTTTATATTTTTTTTAAATGTTCTGAACTCTTGTTTGAATACCAGTGTTGTACCTGGCTCCAGGCTTCTCATAGCTAACGGGGTGTTTCTTTTTACCACCGTTAATACAAACCCCGTTTCCATTAGAGTTGGGAAATTGTGTTAGATGTAAATATAAACGGAATACAAATCATTTTCAACCCAATATGCTATAAAGACAACATATTTGATGTTCAAACTGATAAACATAATTTTTTTGCAAATAATCATTAACTTTAAAATTTGATGCCAGCAACACGTGACAAAGAAGTTGGGAAAGGTGGCAATAAATACTGATAAAGTTGAGGAATGCTCATCAGACACTTATTTGTAACATCCCACAGGTGTGCAGGCTAATTGGGAACAGGTGGGTGCCATGACTGGGTTATAAAACAGCTTACCAAAAAATGCTCAATCTTTCACAAGAAAGGATGGAGCGAGGTACACCCTTTTGTTCACAACTGCATGAGCAAATAGTCAAACAGTTTAAGAACAACGTTTCTCAAAGTGCAATTGCAAAAAAATTAGGGGATTTCAACATCTACGGTCCATAATATCATCAAAAGGTTCAAAGAATCTACAGAAATCACTCCACGTAAGCGGCATGGCCGCAAACCAACATTAAATGACCGTGACCTTCGATTCCTCAGACGGTACTGTATCAAAAACCGACATCAATCTCTAAATGATATCACCACATGGGCTCAGGAACACTTCAGAAAACTACTGTCACTAAATATAGTTGGTCGCTACATCTGTAAGTGCAAGTTAAAGCTCTACTATGCAAAGCGAAAGCCATTTATCAACAACCTCCAGAAACGCCTTCGGCTTCTCTGGGCCCGAGATCATCTAAGATGGACTGATGCAAAGTGGAAAAGTGTTCAGTGGTCTGACAAGTCCACATTTCAAATTATTTTTGGAAATATTCGACATCGTGTCATCTGGACCAAAGGGGAAAAGAACCATCCAGACTGTTATCGACGCAAAGTTCAAAAGCCAGCATCTGTGATGGTAAGGGAGTGCATTAGTGCCCAAGGCATGGGTAACTTACACATCTGTGAAGGCACCATTAATGCTGAAAGGTACATACAGGTTTTGGAACAACATATGCTGCCATCTAAGCGCCGTCTTTTTCATGGACGCCCCTGCTTATTTCAGCAAGACAATGCCAAGCCAAATTCAGCACAAGTTACAACAGCGTGGCTTCGTAAAAAGAGTGCGGGTACTTTCCTGGCCCGCCTGTTGTCCAGACCTGCCTCTTATCGAAAATGTGTGGCGCATTATGAAGCGTAAAATACGACAACGGAGACCCCGGACTTTTGAACGACTGAAGCTCTACATAAAACAAGAATGGGAAAGAATTCCACTTTCAAAGCTTCAACAATTAATTTCCTCAGTTCCCAAACGTTTATTGAGTCTTTTTAAAAGAAAAGGTGATGTAACACAGTGATGAACATACCCTTTCCCATCTACTTTGGCACATGTTGCAGCCATGAAATTCTATGTTAATTTTTATTTACAAAAAATAAATAAAGTTTATGAGTTTCAACATCAAATATGTTGTCTTTGCAGTGCATTAAATTGAATATGGGTTGAAAAGGATTTGCGAATCATTGTATTCCATTTATATTTACATCCAACACAATTTCCCAACTCAAATGGAAACGGGGTTTGTACATACAGAGATATATATATATATATATATATATATATATATATATATATACACACAGTATATATAAACATACATTTATATAAACCTACAGAGAGAGAGAGAGAGAGAGAGAGAGAGAGAGATTCCCCCAAAAAGTGCAGTTTCCCTATAACTTCTAAGAGGGGGGGGGGGGGGGTACTGTGTGTACAGTATTTTGTACATTCAGTTAACCATTTGAACCTTATTCTCTATGTTTGGGTAAAATTGATACTCGGCCAGTGTTAACTTGGTATAACAGATGGTTGCCATCCTTGTTTTTTGCATTTAATATTCCAGCGAGAAGTGTAAAAATGTTAAAAAAAAAGCACCCATCACGACCGAACACCTGCTCATTTGCAACTGTTCATTGCTTGCGGGTAGACAAACCAGTTCGATGTTTTCCATCCCAAACAAACACGCCACAAGCAAGCAGTGCGATGTAGAGAAACATCCATAGAAGTCACACAACTGCAACTCTTGTGTTAGAGCTACAGACCACGCAACTCCGTTTGTGTTGTACTCACCACATCCTTCATGGAGGGGATGAACGAGAAGCAATCTGTTAACACCAGTCAAATAAATAATCAACCTATTCATTTTTTGTGGAATTTTACAATAATAGAGTAGTTGTTAATTTTTTTGGAGGCCAAATTGATTTCAATATTCAACCAGCAGATCGTTGTGTTAGTTAAGGTGGTGTCTCTACGGCGGTAGGGGGTGGGTGGGTGTAAGGATCGGTGTAACCCGGCCTGTCGCCATCACGTCTCCACCTCGTCGCTGCCACCACAGCCTGGGGGGCAATAGACTACAGGCTGTGGTGAAGTAGGCCGGCTTCGTCGCGTGTAGAAGCCTGCAATTTTTGGTTGTGTTTTCCGCTCCATATGCTGAATGGGGATATACGATATATATCTCGATATTTTTTCCATTAAGTAAAAACAAAAAAGCCCTAGTTACCTGAGATACGAAGTATGTCATTACTATGCCACGTGCTGACATATGCTCAACTCATCATGCTTAATTTATAACAGCATTTGGGAAGCCTGTAGTTGATTTTTATTACACAAATGTTATATTTGTATCAACATGTGATTGCAGGGACCCTGCCATTCAAAACTAGGCTGCTACATTACTAATGATTAATGTAACTATAGCTGGAAAAATAGTACAATAGCAATAGGAGAGACTATTCATCCCTGAACACCATGAAGTTCATGTAGGCTTTATGATGCAGTTACATTATTAAATCAATTATCAGGGACAGCTTCAGGAAACTCTTTATTTAACCTAATGTCATTTTTTGCTGCTTCATCACACCTCAATCAACACAGGAAAATGTAAAGTGAAATAATAGACAGAGCTTTGCTGTCTTTAACACACACACACTGCAAAATGAGCTAATGTTACGCTAAAAGCTAATTAGCCTTCACCTCAAGGACTGCGAGCGAGCTGAGCTGCCGTTTATGTTTCTAGAACGTCAACGGGCTCATAGTGATGTTACTAGTATGTGACTGGGAGGTGTTTGTCATAATTTGGGGTAAGTCCGCTGCCTGATGCTTACATGCTAAACACCTATATTCTCATCACGACGCTGGAGCAATGACTCCATGCGCTCTGAATATGCACTGCTGATTCGCTGTTACCGCTTTGCTTTTAAACAATCAGATGGTTCTGTTGGTGGGACAATGCTGTGCTGCAGAGAGTACTGACAGAGACAGAGGCAGAACGAAGCGGGGCAGCTTGTTAAGACTTTAGCTTAGGCGGCGGCTCTTTGTTGTTAAGGCAGCCACCTTAGCAACAAAGCGCTGCGGGAAACCCTGAATATGATTAGCCTGAGTGTGTGACGACTCAAAAGCGTACCGATAGCGTGGGAGCTATGGCGAAGCTTAGCACAGGGACAGGAATCAAAAGTCAGAGAAAAACACTTAGCATAAGGGTTGCATGGATAGTACAAAATGTCGTCACTGTAGCGCAATGCAAACAAGGAAGCCAGACTGAATGTGGAAAAAAAACGGGAATACATAGCTTTCTGATTAGTGTCCGGGAGCAGGTGAGCGTAGGGCTGGGCGATTGGGGTTTGTCTCTGTGCGATATAGAAAATGACTATATCGTGATATTCGAGTATAGGTTCTCACGCAGATGCTTTTAGCTGCAGGCGTTACACTCCAGACTCTTCTCACTCTTTCTTGTCTCTCCTTCTCACAGAGACGTAAAACAAGCGCACCTTCTTACATACGTCACATACGTATACGCCTTCGCGGAACAGAGGTAGCAACACGGGTAACGTTAGCTGTGGTGCGAGTGGGTAATACGAGAGAAAGAACGTGCGAATCTGTTAAACAAATGAAGGAAGAATTAATTCCCAAGAAAAACAGCAGGGGGTCCATTGTCTGGCGGTGGTTTGGCTTCAAGTGGGAATATGTCAAACAGACAACCGTATATTGTCAAATGTGGGGCAAAAGCGTTTCTACAAAAAGTAGATTCATTGCTAATATGTAGCATAATTTGAAAAGTCACCCACTATAGAACGAAGAGTGCTTACTCTGCGTGGCACTATCTCCTTTCGGTGCCACACCAACAAAATGCCGAGGTAAACATTTCCACATCAACATCGTATGAAAAAAATGGTCAACAACATAAGGAGATAACGTCCGCAGTAACCTCCCCCAATAGCGATTTGATTTCCTAGTATGCATCTCATTTTCATTTGACAGTTATTGAAATATCGTGTGTAACATCATGCACAAAAGTGCACTTTATTTGTTTTAAACTATTGTAGTGGCGTTTTGTACAAAAAGTGCACTTTAATTTAGTGTTGTTTTGATACGTCATCTCAGTGACATCATGCACAAAAGTGCATTCATAGCTTGTTTGAAAATCTCTCTGACAATCTTGCACTTTCTGTTTTGGAAATGACATGAATGTTTGTGCCATTGCTTAATAACTTTAATAAATACACTTTTGGTCAATTGACTTAGTTGTGATTTCCTTCTCTGCATGAAATCTTAAAAGTAGCGTATATTAATGCAGTTTGAAGAAAAATGTTTTAATGTAGACACGTAGAATCATCATACTGCTGTGATTGTATGCATCAAGTGTTCATTCAAAGCCAAGGCAAAATATCGTAATATATATCGTATATCGCGATATGGCCTAAAAATATCTTGATATTAAAAAAAAGGCAATATCGCCCAGCACTAAGTGAAACTAATCTGCAGTCTGGCAACTGAAACACAAACCCAGGGGTGAAAAAAAACAAAACTGAGGTAGTCAAAACCAACAGAACAAAACATGATCCGGTAAATGTATCATAACAGAGTGACTGGTCAGTAAAGATTGAGGAAAAAAAATAAAAAAATTAAAAAACATTTTTTTATTTTTTTAATCGATTAAGAATCGTTACACAAAATAATCGGGGTTAATTTGAATTTTTTTGTTGTTGTTGACACTCCTAGTTTTCCTCATTTGTGCATTATTTTGTGTTTCTGACATATTTACTGCTGATACAAATGTCAACGTGGCTTTGGGTCAGTGACAAAGTGATGGTTTTGATTGGGAATAACTGAAACCGAAAGTAAAAGTAAATACCGATGTTATGAGACTAGTTAAACATGAGATTTCAGTTTGGCATGTCCTGACGGTTTTAAAACGGACTCATTGCGCATACCGATTATCTCCCGATGCAGAGTCATGAGGGCCTTGATTGTGTCGTGTGATACGGGGCTCTTTGTGTTTAAGGCCACTTAGCATCGGGGCGTTGCGAGACAGCCGTTTGAATGCACGATGAGGAACAGCGTGGAAACTTCTAGGCCAGAATATATCCCGACGAGGGCGGCTATATTTACGCAAAGAGTCAATTTCCCTTGCTTTTCTTAGTGGTTGTATCGGAATCATTGCTTAAAAAAGGGGCGCTGAAGAAGCTCTATGATTCATTTAAAAAGGCTCAGCTTGTCGCCGGCAAGAGCATGAAGCTTAGGGGAATTAAAAATCCCACAGAGATAAAATGCACTTCACTGGCCTCGGATGGGAGAAAACATCTTGGACAGCGAGAGATCATTTGCAGCACATTTATCGCAATATTTTACCGCAAAAACTCTTAAGCACGTCTACAAAGAAGATACCAGTGTTGTCACGGTCCACTTCCAGCAACTGTCCTTCAAAAACATTAATGATTGTTGCATACATTTTAAATTAGAGACGTCTGATAATATCAAACTGCCGATATTATCGGACGATAAATGCTTTAAAATGTGATATCGGAAATTATCGGTTTCAAAAACAAAAATCTTTGACGGACGTAGGGAGAAGTACAGAGCGCCAACAAACCTTTAAGGCACTGCCTTTGGGTGCTGGCCCAATCCCATAATATCTACGGCTTTTCACACACACAAGTCAATGCAAGGCATACTTGGTCAACAGCCATACAGGTCACACTGAGGGTGGCCGTATAAACAACTTTAAGATTGTTACAAATATGTGAACCCACACCAAACAATAATGACAAACACAT
This sequence comes from Nerophis ophidion, assembly GCF_033978795.1. Classification (NCBI taxonomy): domain Eukaryota; kingdom Metazoa; phylum Chordata; class Actinopteri; order Syngnathiformes; family Syngnathidae; genus Nerophis; species Nerophis ophidion. The sequence goes on along the minus strand of NC_084621.1, from coordinate 25,113,591 downwards.
TTCGGGAGAACATCTGCACCGTAACACAACATAAACACAACAGAACAAATACCCAGAACCCCTTGCAGCACTAACTCTTCCAGGACGCTACAATTTACACCCCCCGCTACTCTCCACCGCCCCACCTTTATCTCCTCATGCTCTCTCAGGGAGAGTGTGTCCCAAATTCCAAGTTGCTGTTTTGAGGCATGTTAAAAAAAAATAATGCACTTTGTGACTTCAATAATAAATATGGCAGTGCCATGTTGGCATTTTTTTCCATAACTTGAGTTGATTTATTTTGGAAAACCTCGTTAAATTTGTTTAATGCATCCAGCGGGGCATCACAACAAAATTAGGCATAATAATGTGTTAAATCCACAACTGTATATATCGGTATCGGTTGATATGGGAATCGGTAATTAACAGTTAGAACATATCGGAATATCGGATATTGGACATCTCTAATAAAAAAAATCATTGTAAAAAAATAATCAGTGTAAAAATTATTTAGTATAAAAAAATTCAGGGCTCAAAAATTAAGAAAATCACGTCTACAAAATACAAGACTTACTGCAGGCAAATTAAGGCAGAAGCAATTAATTATGTCTCAGAACCAGCCAATGAGGTGTCAAGTTTGAAGTCACATGACAGGGGTCTTGCAAAACCACAAAAAAAAAAAAAACAGTTAACTGTGATACTATGGCATAATACAACATAAACATTTCAACGGAGCCCACTGGATGTTTTCAAACTATAGAAATTATTCCAATGTTTTTTTTGTTGTTTTTTTTACACTGCATTCCATCCCTCCATCCATTTTCTACCGCTTGTCCTTTTCGGGGTCACGGGGGTTGCTGAAACCTATCTCAGATTGTGTTTCAATTAAATTGTCTGCATATTGTTATGTAAAAAAAAAAATCCGTTCACAAAATTGAAACGCAAGCAATTCAGTTACATAAATTCAGTGTGAAAAAAAAAAAAAAGACAAAAATCAACCTCCATGTCAAACTTCCTACTGCTTACGACTGAACTGGAATCAGCAATATCAGCCTAATAGGGTTGTACAGTATAAAGGTATCAGTATAGTACCGCAATACTAATGAATCATATTCGGTATTATACCGCCTCTGAAAAGTACCAGTCCCCCATCCGCCGTCATCATCAAGTCGTGTCATGCAGACGAGCATGTTCGCATACTTGCCAACCCTCCCGGATTTTCCGTGAGACTCCCGAAATTCAGCGCCTCTCCCGAAAACCTCCCGGGACAAATGTTCTCCCGAAAATCTTCAGAAATTCAGGCGGAGCTCCATACAGACCTTACTCAATGTTGTAACCCTCTTAAACAGGACAATACTGCTATCTACTGTACAGGGAATATAATGTAAATATATTCTACATTTAAGTGCAGTCAAGGAACATGCATTAAAGAGTCTGTTCTGAAGCCCACAGTAAAGATACGTAACTTCATCACGTCGCCTGGTTATTGACTCCAACCCAATATATTACACTGTCGACGGGCAAAATGAAGAAATACGCTTGCAAGTTCCAGAACGATTGGAAACAAGAATTTCAGTTTACCCAGGAGAGTTCGATGGGGAAGGGGTATGTTGCCTGTACATTTTGTAGAACAGACTTCTCCATTGAACACGGCGGCCGAACGGATATACTCAGCCATGAACGGTCAGTCAGCGAAGCACAAAGCGTCCGCAGCGCAGCATCGTTCACAACCCAGTATTATGGCCCACCTCGCAAAATGGAGACCCGATGGTGTATCTTATGCTGAGACAAAGATGGCTATGCTGATAGCTGGAATCAACATCCCGTTCTCATTTGCGGATGTCTGCAACAAATCCATAAAGGATGTTCCCGGATTCGGAGATCGCTCGCCAATACGCAAATGTCAGAACAAAGGTTACACAAATAGTGAAAGGTAAGAGTTGTTGTTTTTTTAGTAACCAACAAGCACAGTATAGTTAGTAGAACAACTGTGCTTTTATTACTGTGTATTTGATAGGTCCCGTCCGAAATTCAACTATTTCTTTTATTTATATATATAATAAAATAAATATATATAGCTAGAATTCAATGAAAGTCAAGTATTTCAAACATATATATATATATGTATTTTTATATATATATATTTTTTTGCATATATATATATGTATATATATATTTTTTTTTTTGCATATATATATATATATATATATATATATATATATATATGAAATACTCGAGTTGGTGAATTATAGCCACCCCTCTTAACCACGCCTCCGCCCCACCCCCACCTCCCGAATTCGGAGGTCTCAAGGTTGGCAAGTATGTGTTCGGCAGTGCACAATCACAGAGTACTTACAAGCAGAAACAGTGTGTAGACAGAAAAGGGAGAACGGACAAATTTTGGCTTAAAAACTAACAATAAATGTGAAGTTATAACACTGAAACACCCTCAGGAAGAGGTGTTTTAAGACTTGGCTGGCGACAAATATGGTACATGTATTTCAATCAACATTCCTGTACGATGAGCAATAACTAGTCATGCGCCACTACAAACCTCAGTACACTGGAGTCATAATATTGGATGGCTTAGAAATGATCAATAATTGACAATGTCAAAATGAGGTTTCACTATGTCCATTCATTAACCATCAAAACAATTATCTTAACTATAAATACAATACACACAGGTGAATGAAGTGCAAACTTAGTCAACAACCATATCGCAAATCCTAAAGAGCCAAACACGGAGGTTAATTTGTCTTTTTTGACACTGAATTAATGTATCTGAATTTTTTATTTTTTTTACATCAAATTATGCTGACAATTTCATTGAAAAAATGAAGTGTTACAATAATCAGTGCATAAAAATCCTATGTAAAAATTATTTGGCGCATAAAAAAATCATTGTGAAAAAATAATTTGTGTAAAAAAAACAGACAAAAATTTACGTCCATATCAACCTTATTAGGGTGATTATTGAACGACGCCAACACTGTCATAAACATGTACCATATGGTGAAACCAATGACGGACACATTTTGGGGAAATATTTTCACCGCAACACAACACAAATACTACAGAAAAAAAATTCCCAGAATTCCCAGCAGCACCAACTCTTCCGGGACACTACAATATAAACAAACGCCATTGGTGGATCAAGACCTAACTTATACTGTAATGATACCAAGTACAGGAGTGTATCTAGTCAATACTACTATGATTACGTAAATATTTTTTAGCATCACAAAATTGTATTTTTAATTATGTTTATGAACTCAGGAAATATATCCCTGGACACATTAGGACTTTGAATATGACCAATGTCTGATCCTGTAACTACTTGGTATCGAATTGATACCGAAATTTGTGGTATCATCCAAAACTAATGTTAGGTATCAAACAACAGAAGAATAAGTGATTATTACATTTTAACAGAAGTGTAGATAGAACATGTTAAAATATAAAACAAGCAGATATTACCAGTAAATTAACAAGTAGATTAATAATAAATGTTGTACCATTTGATTCATGCAGACTGAGTTTTGTGGTCAACAGTGACAAGACTTGTGTGTTACACAGCAGTTAGGGAAAATGTCTGGAGGGTGTTTTGGACGTCTTTGTTACCTGTTTACAAAACACTCCGAGCACAGTGCGTGGCCACTGGAAAATGACCGAAAGTGTTATGGAATAATCCAAGACACTGACAGTGGTTTTGTAGTGCAAACACAATCATGAGTAGAAGAGTCCGAGATGGCCTTCGTTCTATTGTAGTGTTTTTCAACCACTGTGCCGCGGCACACTAGTGAACTACAGTCTGGTGTGCCGCGGGAGATTATGTGAATTCACCTAATTGGCTAAAAACATTTTTTTGCAAACTAGTAATTATAATCGGCAAATAATGCGCCCTTGTTGAGTGTCTGAGCTGTCTACAGCCCGGCAGAGTAACCATGTAATATTCTTCCATATCAGTAGGTGGCAGCAGGTAACTAATTTCTTTGTAGATGTCGGGAACATTGGTTTGTCATGATCACAATATGGGGTAGGCAGCATGCAGGTAAAAAGGTATTTAACATTTAAATAAAAAATTAACAAAAGTGGAGTGACGCTAAGAAAAAGCATTGAAGCTTAGGGATGGCTATGCAAAACGAAACTAAAATTGAACAGGCTGCAAAGTAAACAAATACACAATGCTGGACGAAAGCAAAGACTTACAGCAGACGGTGTCCACAAAGTACATCCGCACATGACAATCAACTATATCCCCACAAAGAAGGAGAGCGTCCGCACAACTTCAATTGTCTTGATTGCGGAAACAAAGCAGATGCGGGAAATACAGGAAAATACTACCAAAAAAGGAAAAAGCCACCAAAATAAGAGTGCAAGACAATAACTAAAACACTACACACAGGAAAACACCAAAAAACTCAAGGTAAATCACGGCGTGATGTGACAGGTCGTGACAGTACTTTAAGACAATAGCTATAGTAACACATGCCTGGTTATGGTTGAAAATTCATATCCAACAATTACGATAACAACATTTTATTGTCAATATACTGAGTTTCGTTTTTTAATGATTTGTGCAAATAATGTGCCATTGTTGAGTGTTTGTGCTATCTACAGCCCCGCAGAGTAACCATGTAATATTCTTCCATATCAGTAGGTGGCAGCAGGTAGCTAATTTCTTTGTAGATGTCGGGAACATGGTTTGTCATGATCACAATATTACGATCGGCAGTGTGCAGGTAAGAAGGTATCTAACACTTAAATAAAAAATAAACAAAGGCATTGAAGCTTAGAGATTGCTATACAAAACAAAACAAAAACTGGCTGCAAAGTAAACAAAAACAGAATGCTGGACGACAGCAAAGACTTACAGCCTGTGGAGCAGACAGCGTCCACAAAGTACATCCGTACATGACAGTCAACAATGTCCCCACAAAGAAAGATAACGTCCGCACAACTTAAATTGTCTTGATTGCGAAAAAAAAGCAGGTGCAGAGAATGTTCAAGGAAGACATGAAAAAATACTACCGAAAAAGAAAAAAGCCAACAAAATAGGAGCGCAAGACAAAAACAAAAACACCAAAAAACTCAAAATAAGTCCCGGCGTCATGTGACAGTTCGGGACAATACTTTGAGACAATAACTATAGTAATTCATGGTTGGTTATGGTTTGAATGCATATCCAACAATTGCGATAACGGCTTCTTATTGTCAATATACTAAGTTTCGTTTTTTAATGTTTTCTGCCAGTGGTGTGCCTCAGGATTTTTTCAATAAAAAGAAATGTGCCTTGGCTCAAAACAGGTTAAAAAACACTAGACTAACCCATTGAAATAAAGCAAGACACTGACAGTGGTTACATAGTGCAAAGGCAATCATGAGTCGAAGAGTCCCCAAAGGCCTTAGTTCTAATGCAGGGTTTTTCAAACACTGTGTGGCACTAGCGTGTCACCTAATTGGGCTAAAAACATTTTTTTTGAAAACAAGTAATTATAAACCACAAATAATGTGGCGTTGTTGAGTGTCTGTGCTGTCTACAGCCCAGCAGCGTAACCATGTAATATTTTTCCATATCAGTAGGCGGCAGCAGGTAGCAAATTTCTTTGTAGATGCCGGGAACATGGGTTAGGGTCATGATCACAATATGCGGTTGGCAGAGTGCAGGTAAAAAGGTATCTAACACTTAAATAAAAAAATAAATAAAGAATTAGTGCCGCTAAGAAAAGGCATTAAAGCTTAGGGATGGCTATGCAAAACGAAACTAAAACTGAACGGGCTGCCAAGTAAACAAAAATAAATTGTTGGAAGACAGCAAAGACTTACAGCGTGTGGAGCAGATGGCGTCCACAAAGTACAACCGTGCAGGACAATCAAAAATGTCCACACAAAAGAGGATAGCGCCCACACAACTTAAATTGTCTTCTTGATTGCGGAAACAAAGCAAGTGCGGGGAACAGCGCTCAAAGGAAGACATGAAAGAACCAACAAAAAAGGGAAAACGCCAACAAAAAAGGAGCACAAGACAATAACGAAAAAACTACACACAGGGAAAAAACAAAAAACTCAAAATAAATCCCGGCGTGATGTCATGACAATACTTTGAGACAATAGCTATAGTGATTCATGGTTGGTTATGGTTTAAATTCATATTTAAAAATTGCGATAACGACTTTATTGTCAATATTGGCTGCTGAGTTTAATGTTTTTATTTTTTCTACTGGTGTGTGTGCCTCTTGATTTTTTCCATTGAAAAAAATGCGCCTTGGCTCAAAAAAAGGTTGAAAAACACTGGACTATAACCCATTGAAATAAACCAAGACACTGACAGTGGTTACATAGTGCAAAGGAAATCATGAGTAGAAGAGTCCCCAATGGCCTTCGTTCTATAGCAGACCTGGGCAAATGGAGGCCCGGGGGCCACATGCGGCCCGTTAAGCTTTTTAATCTGGCCCGTCGGACATTCCCAAATCATTTTTTTAGATCTTTAAGATGGAAAGTGTAGCTGCCATTATGATGTGCAGTGATGTTTTCTAATGACCGTAAGTCTTGAAATATACAAAGTACTTCAAGGGTTGGAATCTGCGCTTATGGATGATATACCAGTTACTATGGTAATCTAATTAGTTGCTATGGTCATCTAATTAGTTATTATGGTAATCTAATTAGTTAATATGGTCATCTACGTCACAGCAGCTTAGACGAGGCACCAAGCAGTGTGGGCGGAAAGTGTTTCCACAGACGCGGTAAGAGATTTTCACAACAAAGTTCTAAAGTACTTTATTGATCCCTGGGGGAAATGGCCGGAAACCTACATTGAATGACCGTGACCTTCGATCCCTCAGACGGCACTGTATCAAAACCCCGACATCTATCTCTAAAGGATATCACCACATGGGCTCAAGAACACTTCAGAAAACCACTGACAGTAAATACAGTTGGTCGCTACATCTGTAAGTGCAAGTTAAAGCTCTACTATGCAAAGCAAAAGCCATTTATCAACAACACCCAGAAACACCGCCAACTTCTCTGGGCCTGAGATCATCCAAGATGGACTGATGCAAAGTGGAAAAGTGCTCTGCGGTCTGACGAGTCCACATTTCAAATTGTTTTTGGAAATATTCGACATCGTGTCATCTGGACCAAAGGGGAAGCAAACCATCCAGACTGTTATTGACGCAAAGTTCAAATGCCAGCATCTGTGATGGTAAGGGGGTGCTTTAGTGCCCCAGGCATAGGTAACTTACACATCTGTGAAGGCACCATTAATGCTGAAAGATACATACAGGTTTTGGAACAACATATGCTGCCATCTAAGCGCCGTCTTTTTCATGGACGCCCCTGCTTATTAAAGCAAGACAATGCCAAGCCACATTCAGCACGTGTTACAACAGCATGGCTTTGTAAAAAAAAAAGAGTGCGGGTACTTTCCTGGCATCCCTGCAGTCCAGACTTGTCTCCCATTGAAAATTTGTGGCGCATTATGAAGCGTAAAATACGACTGAATCCCTACATAAATCCGGAATGGGAAAGAATTCCACTTTCAAAGCTTTAACAATTAATTTCCTCAGTTCCCAAATGTTAATTGAGTGTTGTTAAAACAAAAGATGATGTAACACAGTGGTAAACATGCCCTTACCCAACTACTTGGGCACGTGTTGCAGCCATGAAATTCTAAGTTAATTATTATTTTCCAAAAAAAAGAATAAAGTTTATGAGTTTGAACATCAAATATATTTTCTTTGTAGTGCATTTAATTGAATATGGGTTGGAAAGGATTTGCAAATCATTGTATTCTGTTTATATTTACATCTAACACAATTTCCCTACTCATATGGAAACAGGGTTTGTGATGCAAAGGGGGTGTGACATTCATATTTTGTCAATTTTCTGTGTTTTATCGTTCATAGAAAAATGTAAAAATCAATTATGCTTTCGTCATAACGTTTCTAGCATTCAATCAGGAGGTTTTGTATTAGTGTTCCTTAAAATAGCTATTCCGGCACCCAGACACATTTTTTTCTCTAAATGTGGCCCCGAGTCAAAATAATTGCCCAGGCCTGCTCTATAGGATAAAGACTGAGGGGTCTTATGGAGCTCCACAGCCTGCACGGTGACTTCCGTCTTCCACCCACCTTGATGATGCTGCTCCTGCGAGGCATGTCGGTTCTGTTGTCGGGGTCGGCAGAGGAGGCTTCCGCCGAACCGACCGCCGCCTCGTTCTCGCACATGCCACAGTCGCCGTTTGACACCGAGCCCTCGCCGGGCGTCTTCCCCGACATCTGCACGCCGTCCCCGGCGTGATAATCCCCGAACTCCGCCATGGGCGCAGCCAACACACACGCACACACACACACGGTCAAATAGCCTCCTGGCTCGGCTCTAGTAGTCCCGCTTCCTGTCGCGGATCATCTGGGCGGAACGCGGCTCGGTGGTCTGCCGGCGCATGTTTGCGGGGAGGCTGGTGTCGGCGCTCGCTATGTCACCGGAGCTAGCTGGCGCCGAGTGGGAAGCTATAACCGGTAACGCCACACGAACGCGCCCCGATGTAAACATGTCGGTCACGTGATCACCTCGCCGCGCACCCACTTTAGCGCAAGTTAGCTCGCCGGGCTAACTTTACTTTTTACTCCTCCCCTCCTCGGCGCAACTTTCCTGGCCCAAATGCCAGCCCGACTCGGAGTCCGGAATGCGGTGAGAAAGGAGAAGTTTTTGTTGTTGTTGAAACGTCGTCCGAAAGCGAGAAGAAGTCCGCGACGACGACAAAAAAAAAAAAAGTTGGCGTCGAAGCTGTCGTGAACGCGCACTGGCCCAAACAAGACGTGCTGTCAATCAAAGGAACTCTTCTTTAAAGGCCTACTGGAACCCACTACTAGCCACCACGCAGTCTGATAGTTTATATATCAATGATGAAATATTAACATTGCAACACATGACAATACGGCCCTTTTAGTTTATTTAATTACAATTTTAAATTTCCCGGGAGTTCCGTCTACAAAACGTCGTGTAATGATGACGTGTACGCAAGATGTCACGGGTTTTAAGGAAATATGAGCGCCGCACACACACACAGCTAAAAGTTGTCTGCTTTAACAGCATAATTACACAGTATTTTGGAGATCTGGGTTGCTGAATATTTTGCAATTTGTTCAATTAATATTGGAGAAGTCACAGTAGAAAGAATGAGTTGGGAAGCTTTAGCCTTTAGCCACACAAACACACGGTGATTCCTTGTTTAAAATTCCTGAAGGTGAAACTTTTCTATGGATCCCTACCAAATGTCAACCAGCAGGTTTCGGTGAGAAAACTGTGGTAAGGGGGAGAAGCTTTTGTTGTTGTTGTTGTTGTTGTTGTTGAAACGTCGTCCGAAAGCAAGAAAAGTCCGCGACGACGACAAAAAAAAAGTTGGAGTCTGCGTCGAATCTGTCGTGAACGCGCACTGGCCCAAACAAGACGTGCTGTCAATCAAAGTAACTCTTCTTTAAAGGCCTACTGAAACCCACTACTAGCCACCACGCAGTCTGATAGTTTATATATCAATGATGAAATATTAACATTGCAACACATGCCAATACGGCCTTTTTAATTTACTTAATTACAATTTTAAATTTCCAGGGAGTTTCGTCTTGAAAACGTCGTGTAATGATGACGTGTACGCAAGACGTCACGGGTTTTAAGGAAATATGAGCGCTGCACACACACACAGCTAAAAGTCGTCTGCTTTAACGGCATAATTACACAGTATTTTGGAGATCTGTGTTGCTGAATCTTTTGCAATTTGTTCAATTAATATTGGAGGAGTCACAGTAGAAAGATGGAGTTGGGAAGCTTTAGCCTTTAGCCACACAAACACACGGTGATTCCTTGTTTAAAATTCCTGGAGGTGAAACTTTCCTATGGATCCTTACCAAATGTAAACCAGCAGGTTTCCGTGAGAAAACTGTGGAAAGGGGGAGACGTGTTTGTTGTTGTTGTTGAAACATCGTCCGAAAGCAAGAAAAAGTCCGCGGCGACGACAAAAAAAAGTTGGAGTCGGCGTCGAAGCTGTCGTGAACGCGCACTGGCCCAAACAAGACGTGCTGTCAATCAAAGGAACTCTTCTTTAAAGGCCTACTGGAACCTACTACTAGCCACCACACAGTCTGATAGTTTATATATCAATGATGAAATATTAACATTGCAACACATGCCAATACGGCCTTTTTAGTTTATGTAATTACAATTTTAAATTTCCCGGGAGTTCCGTCTAGAAAACGTCGTGTAATGATGATGTGTACGCAAGACGTCACGGGTTTTAAGGAAATATGAGCGCTGCACACACACACAGCTAAAAGTCGTCTGCTCTAACGGCATAATTACACAGTATTTTGGAGATCTGTGTTGCTGAATATTTTGCAATTTGTTCAATTAATATTGGAGAAGTCACAGTAGAAAGATGGAGTTGGGAAACTTTAGCCTTTGGCCACACAAACACACGGTGATTCCTTGTTTAAAATTCCTGGAGGTGAAACTTTCCTATGGATCCCTACCAAATGTCAACCAGCAGGTTTCGGTGAGAAAACTGTGGTAAGGGGGAGAAGCTTTTGTTGTTGTTGTTGTTGTTGTTGTTGAAACGTCGTCCGAAAGCAAGAAAAGTCCGCGACGACGACAAAAAAAAAGTTGGAGTCGGCGTCGAAGCTGTCGTGAACGCGCACTGGCCCAAACAAGACGTGCTGTCAATCAAAGTAACTCTTCTTTAAAGGCCTACTGAAACCCACTACTAGCCACCACGCAGTCTGATAGTTTATATATCAATGATGAAATATTAACATTGCAACACATGCCAATACGGCCTTTTTAATTTACTTAATTACAATTTTAAATTTCCAGGGAGTTTCGTCTTGAAAACGTCGTGTAATGATGACGTGTACGCAAGACGTCACGGGTTTTAAGGAAATATGAGCGCTGCACACACACACAGCTAAAAGTCGTCTGCTTTAACGGCATAATTACACAGTATTTTGGAGATCTGTGTTGCTGAATCTTTTGCAATTTGTTCAATTAATATTGGAGGAGTCACAGTAGAAAGATGGAGTTGGGAAGCTTTAGCCTTTAGCCACACAAACACACGGTGATTCCTTGTTTAAAATTCCTGGAGGTGAAACTTTCCTATGGATCCTTACCAAATGTAAACCAGCAGGTTTCCGTGAGAAAACTGTGGAAAGGGGGAGACGTGTTTGTTGTTGTTGTTGAAACATCGTCCGAAAGCAAGAAAAGTCCGCGGCGACGACAAAAAAAAGTTGGAGTCGGCGTCGAAGCTGTCGTGAACGCGCACTGGCCCAAACAAGACGTGCTGTCAATCAAAGGAACTCTTCTTTAAAGGCCTACTGGAACCTACTACTAGCCACCACACAGTCTGATAGTTTATATATCAATGATGAAATATTAACATTGCAACACATGCCAATACGGCCTTTTTAGTTTATGTAATTACAATTTTAAATTTCCCGGGAGTTCCGTCTAGAAAACGTCGTGTAATGATGATGTGTACGCAAGACGTCACGGGTTTTAAGGAAATATGAGCGCTGCACACACACACAGCTAAAAGTCGTCTGCTCTAACGGCATAATTACACAGTATTTTGGAGATCTGTGTTGCTGAATATTTTGCAATTTGTTCAATTAATATTGGAGAAGTCACAGTAGAAAGATGGAGTTGGGAAACTTTAGCCTTTGGCCACACAAACACACGGGGATTCCTTGTTTAAAATTCCTGGAGGTGAAACTTTCCTATGGATCCCTACCAAATGTCAACCAGCAGGTTTCGGTGAGAAAACTGTGGAAAGGGGGAGAAGTTTTTGTTGTTGTTGTTGTTGTTGTTGTTGAAACGTGGTCCGAAAGCAAGGAGAAGTCCGCGAAGACGACAAAAAAAAAGTTGGAGTCGGCGTCGAAGCTGTCGTGAACGCGCACTGGCCCAAACAAGACGTGCTGTCAATCAAAGGAACTCTTCTTTAAAGGCCTACTGAAACCCACTACTAGCCACCACACAGTCTGATAGTTTATATATCAATGATGAAATATTAACATTGCAACACATGCAAATACGGCCTTTTTAGTTTATTTAATTACAATTTTAAATTTCCCGGGAGTTCCATTTTGAAAACGTCGTGTAATGATGATGTGTACGCAAGACGTCACGGGTTTTAAGGAAATATGAGCGCCGCACACACACACAGCTAAAAGTTGTCTGCTTTAACAGCATAATTACACAGTATTTTGGAGATCTGGGTTGCTGAATCTTTTGCAATTTGTTCAATTAATATTGGAGAAGTCACAGTAGAAAGAATGAGTTGGGAAGCTTTAGCCTTTAGCCACACAAACACACGGTGATTCCTTGTTTAAAATTCCTGGAGGTGAAACTTTCCTATGGATCCCTACCAAATGTCAACCAGCAGGTTTCGGTGAGAAAACTGTGGTATGGGGGAGAAGTTTTTGTTGTTGTTGTTGTTGTTGTTGTTGGTGTTGTTGAAACGTCGTCCGAAAGCAAGAAAAAGTCCGTGACGACGACAAAAAAAAAGTTGGAGTCTGCGTCGAAGCTGTCATGAACGCGCACTGGCCCAAACAAGACGTGCTGTCAATCAAAGGAACTCTTCTTTAAAGGCCTACTGGAACCCACTACTAGCCACCACGCAGTCTGATAGTTTATATATCAATGATGAAATATTAACATTGCAACACATGCCAATACAGCCTTTTTAGTTTACTTAATTACAATTTTAAATTTCCCGGGAGTTTCGTCTTAAAAACGTCGTGTAATGATGATGTGTACGCAAGACGTCACGGGTTTTAAGGAAATATGAGCGCTGCACACACACACAGCTAAAAGTCGTCTGCTTTAACGGCATAATTACACAGTATTTTGGAGATCTGGGTTGCTGAATATTTTGCAATTTGTTCAATTAATATTGGAGAAGTCACAGTAGAAAGATGGCGTTGGGAAGCTTTGGCCTTTAGCCACACAAACACACGGTGATTCATTGTTTAAAATTCCTGGAGGTGAAACTTTCCTATGGATCCCTACCAAATGTCAACCAGCAGGTTTCGGTGAGAAAACTGTGGAAAGGGGGAGAAGTTGTTGTTGTTGTTGTTGTTGAAACATCGTCCGAAAGCAAGGAGAAGTCCGCGACGACGACAAAAAAAAAGTTGGAGTCGGCGTCGAAGCTGTCGTGAATGCGCACTGGCCCAAACAAGACGTGCTGTCAATTAAAGGAACTCTTCCTTAAAGGCCTACTGGAACCCACTACTAGCCACCACGCAGTCTGATAGTTTATATATCAATGATGAAATATTAACATTGCAACACATGCCAATACTGCCTTTTTAGTTTACTTAATTACAATTTTAAATTTCCCGGAAGTTTCGTCTTGAAAACGTTGTGTAATGATGACGTGTACGCAAGACGTCACGGGTTTTAAGGAAATATGAGCGCTGCACACACACACAGCTGAAAGTCGTCTGCTTTAACGGCATAATTACACAGTATTTTGGAGATCTGTGTTGCTGAATATTTTGCAATTTGTTCAATTAATATTGGAGAAGTCACAGTAGAAAGATGGAGTTGGGAAGCTTTAGCCTTTAGCCACACAAACACACGGTGATTCATTGTTTAAAATTCCTGGAGGTGAAACTTTCCTATGGATCAGAGCGCGGTCAAGCCAACATGGATCTCGACCACATGTCAACCAGCAGGTTTCGGTGAGAAAACTGTGGTTGAAAAGTCAGTTCTTACCGGAGAAAAGCTGAGCTTGTGCCGTCCATAGCTGCCGTCGACTCCCCTGAGACACTGGCGTCAAAACAACCGTGGATACACCTTTCCGACTATCAGGTACTATTTAACTCACTAAAACACTAGCAACACAATAGAAAGATAAGGGATTTCCCAGAATTATCCTAGTAAATGTGTCTTAAAACATCGGAATCCGTCCCAATGCAATCGCGTTTTTTTTTTTCTTCTCTTTTTTATCTTTTTTTTTTTTCTAGTCCGTCCCTATCAATATCCTCAAACACAAATCTTTCATCCTCGCTCAGATTAATGGGGAAATTGTCGTTTTCTCGGTCCGAATAGCACTTTTTGTTGGAAGCTCCCATTAAAAATAATGTGAATATGTGAGGAGCCCCCACACTTGCGACATCATCGTCTGCGACTTGCGGTAGAGGCCGGGCTTTTCTCTTAGCACCGAAAGTTGCGAACTTTATCGTTGATGTTCTTTACTAAATCCTTTCAGCAAAAATATGGCAATATCGTGAAATTATCAAGTATGACACATAGAATGGACCTGCTATCCCCGTTTAAATAAGAAAATCTCATTTCAGTAGGCCTTTAAACTGACAGGACCTCTGCTGTTTAAAAAAATAAAAATAAAAACTACTGCCAAAAATGCCGCTCGAAGATCCTCTCAATGACAATTCCTGTATATGTCGGGACCACTGCTTTTTTTTTTTTTTTTTAAATAAAATAAAATACTGCCAAAAAAAGCTAATCAAAGATCCTCTATATCAGTGGTTCTTAACCTTGTTGGAGGTACCGAACCCCACCAGTTTTATATGCGCATTCACCTTCTTTAGTGAAAAATAAAAAATATTTTTTTTTTTTCCATTTCAAGACAAGTTATATGTTCTTGGTAACAATTTAGTTTGGGGAACATATTCTAAGTAACACAGACTTAATTTAGAGTTATTTGGACACTAGAGGAACATAGTCTAAGTCAGGGGTCACCAACCTTTTTGAAACCAAGAGCTACTTCTCGGGTACTGATTAATGCGAAGGGCTACCGGTTTCATACACACTTAAATATATTGCCAGAAATCGCCAATTTGCTCAATTTACCTTTAATAAATAAATCTATATATATATATATATATATATAAATATTTATCTCTGTCGTCGTACATTTTTTTTTTCCTTTTACGGAAGCTTTTTTGTTGAGAATAAATTATGAAAAAAAACACTTAATTGAACGGTTTAAAAGAGGAGAAAACTAAAAAAAATGAAAATAAAAATTTGAAACATAGTTTATCTTCAATTTCGACTCTTTAAAATTCAAAATTCAACCGAAAAATATGAAGAGAAAAACAAGCTAATTCGAATCTTTTTGAAAAAATTTAATAAATAATTTATGTAACATCATTAGTCATTTTTCCTGATTAAGATTAATTTTAAAAATTTGATGACATGTTTTAAATAGGTTAAAATCCAATCTGCACTTTGTTAGAATATTTAACAAATTGGACCAAGCTATATTTCTAACAAAGACAAATCATTATTTCTTCTAGATTTTCCAGAACAAAAATTTTAAAAGAATTTCAAAATACTTTGAAATAAGATTTAAATTTGATTCTACAGATTTTCTAGATTTGCCAGAATAATTCTTTTGAATTTCAATCATAATAAGTTTGAAGAAATATTTCACAAATATTTTTCGTCGAAAAAACAGAAGCTAAAATGAAGAATTAAATTAAAATGTACTTATTATTCTTTACAATACAAAAAATAAATGTACTTGAACATTGATTTAAATTGTCAGGAAAGAAGAGGAAGGAATTTAAAAAGTAAAAAGGTATATGTGTTTAAAAATCCTGAAATCATATTTAAGGTTGTATTTTTTTCTCTAAAATTGTCTTTCTGAAGTTATAAGAAGGAAAGTAATACAAATAAATGACTTTATTAAAACAAGTGAAGACCAAGTCTTTCAAATATTTTCTTGGATTTTCAAATTCTATTTGAGTTTTGTCCCTCTTAGAATTAAAAATGTTGAGCAAAGCGAGACCGGCTTGCTAGTAAATAAATAACATTTGAAAAATAGAGGCAGCTCACTGGTAAGTGCTGCTATTTGAGCTATTTTTATATCAGGCCAGCGGGCTACTCATCTGGTCCTTACGGGCGACCTGGAGCCCGCGGGCACCGCGTTGGTGACCCCTAGTCTAAGTAATAAAGACTTAATTAAGAGTTATTTGGTTAGGGTCAGGGTTAGAGGGTTAGGGTTATAATAAGGACATGCCGAATAAGGCATTAAAAAGTACTTATATGACTAGTTAAGAGCCAATATGTCACTAATTTGTATGTTAATAAGCAACTAATTAATGGTGAATATGTTCCCTATACGAAAGTGTTACCATGTTTTTTTACTGGTGCACAAAATGAACCGTGCATGAACATCACCTTGTTCAAACAACAAAACCAACACAGTGCATAAACTCACAACAAATTACACACCTGCGAATCAGTCAGCTGTTGCCGTACCCGTAATACGCCGATAGGGAGAAGTTTGTATTTACTCGATGAGTCGGGTGTGTTTTGACCTCTGCCGAACCCCTGAGGCCGACTCACCGAACCCCTAGGGTTCGATCGAACCCAGGTTAAGAACCACTGCTCTATATCTTTGGTTCTCAAATGGGGGTACGCGTACCCCTGGGGGTACTTGAAGGTATGCCAAAGGGGTACGTGAGATTTTTTTTAATATAATTCTAAAAATAGCAACAATTCAAAAATCCTTTATAAATATATTTATTGAATAATACTTCAACAATACATGAATTTTGGTTCATAAACTGTGAAAAGAAATGCAACAATGCAATATTCAGTTTTGACAACTAGATTTTTTGTGGACATGTTCCATAAATATTGATGTTAAAGATTTCTTTTTTCGTGAAGAAATGTTTAGAATTAAGTTGAATCCAGATGGATCTCTATTACAATCCCCAAAGAGGGCACTTTAAGTTGATGATTACTTCTATGTGTAGAAATCTTTATTTATAATTGAGTCACTTGTTTATTTTTCAACAAGTTTTTAGTTATTTTTACATCTTTTTTTCCAAATAGTTCAAGAAAGACCACTACAGATGAGCAATATTTTGCACTGTTATACAATTTAATAAATCAGAAACTGATGACATAGTGCTGTATTTTACATCTTTATCTCTTTTTTTTTCAACCAAAAATGCTTTGCTCTTATTACGGGGTACTTGAATTTAAAAAATGTTCACAGGGGGTACATCACTGAAAAAAGGATGAGAACCACTGCTCTAAATGACAATTCCTGTATATGTCGGGACCACTGCTTTTCTTTTTTTAAACTACTGCCAAAAAAAGCTAATCAAAGATCCTTAACAGATCCTCCGAATTAGTGAAGTGAAGAGAAGTGAATTATCTTTATATAGCGCTTTTTCTCTAGTGACTCAAAGAGCTTTACACAGTAAAATATCTAAGTTACATTTAAACCAGTGTGGGTGGCACTGGGAGCAGGTGGGTGAAGTGTCTTGCCCAAGGACACAACGGCAGTGACTAGGATAGCGGAAGTGGGGATCGAACCTGCAACCCTGAAGTTGCTGGCACGGCCGCTCTACCAACCGAGCTATACCGCCCCAAATTAGAGGACCGCCACAGTTTTTGAGAACCTACTGCCAAAAAATGCTGCTCAAAGATCCTCTAAATGACAATACCTCTATGTGTCAGGACCAATGCTTTAAAAAAAAAAAAAAAATACTGCCAAAAAAGCTAATCAAAGATTCTTAATTATGTCAGATCCTCCAAATGAGAGGACCGCTACGGTTTTTAAGAACCTACTGCCCAAAAAATGCTGCTCAAAGATCCCCTATATCAGTGGTTCCCAACCTTTTTTCAGCGATGTACCCCCTGTGAACATTTTTTTAATTCAAGTACCCCCTAATCTGAGCAAAGCATTTTTGGTCAAAAAAAAAAAGAGATAAAAAAGTAAAATACAGCACTATGTCATCAGTTTCTGATTTATTAAATTGTATAACAGTGCAAACTATTGCTCATTTGTAGTGGTCTTTCTTGAACTATTTGGAAAAAAAGATATAACAATAAGATTGTCTGTACTGATCTTTCATATGACATGACTGCTGCGGTTTTTAAGAACTGATTACCAACAACCTAATCAAAGATCCTCTTTATGACAGGAGCGCGCCATTGTCTTTAAAAACCTACTGCCAACAATGTTCTTTACATCAAAGATCATCTAAAGAGTTGGATCATTGCTGTTTTAGTGAAAGATCCTTTACCTCACACTCCTAAAGGATCTCTACAGTTTTTATGACCTACTGCAAAAGCACTCTAATAGAGGATCTTTGAATAGCATTCTTCCAGTAGGCTATTATATCCGGTATAAAGTACATGTATATACTTTTGGAAACAGCAGAACACTCCTGTCATTTAGGCTCTAAAGATCCTTTCTGTGACAGAAGAGCTTGTTGTTAAACTTTTGTCTCCAAATAGTCCTACATCGCATTATTCTTGTACACTAAAAACTTTCTTCTTACAATATTGCTAATTTAAAACAAAATACTTTTACATGAAATATTTGACGTTAATCATGTAAAATTTGATTCACAACTTTTAATACAAATTTAAATGATTTTTCCACACAATTACTGTGAAATAAAGTTCTCAGATATTGAATTTTTCCAAACATATATATATATATATCTATATATATCTATATATATATATATACATATATATATATATATATATGTATATATATATATATATATATATTTATATATATATACATACATATATGTATATTTATATATTTATGTATGTATCATACATAAATATATAAAAATATATATGTATATTTATACATATATATGTGTACTGTGTATATATATTTATATATATATATATATATACATATATACACACACACACATACATATATATATTTATATATCCATCCATCCATTTTCTACCGCTTATTCCCTTATAGGGTAGCGGGGGGCGCTGGCGCCTAGCTCAGCTACAATCGGGCGGAAGGCGGGGTACACCCTGGACAAGTCGCCACCTCATCACAGGGCATATATATATATATATATATATATATATATATACCTATACCTATATATATATATATATATATACCTTAAATCTGGTAAAATTACATTATTTTGTATTGTAAAATATTATTTTCCTCAAAATATTTCGAAAAATTGCCTGAATTTTTTTTTGTCACAATATTGAAACTTTTTTTAAACTACTTTTTCTCGCAATATATTTGACTTTAATCATGCAAAATTGCAAACCTTTTTTTTTATTTAAAAAGAAAGAAAACATTTTCTTAAAATGTCTCTACACCTTTCTTGTAAAATAACTTTTTTTCACATTGCGCATTTTTCTAAAAAAAAAAAAAAAAAAAAAAACTTTCACAATATGTTATATTTTGCATATTGGATTTTTAATCCTGAAAAGGGGGATCCTTTTTACTTGTAAAATGTCAACTTTTTCCCCCTCAAACAAATTCGACATCATTTGTTACATACAATATTACTAACTTTTTCAGAGAAAAAAAGTTTGTTTTTTTTCTCATAATATATTTGACTTTATCTTGTGAATTTACATTTTGTCTTGTAAAATCAAATACAAAAGTAAAAATATTCCTGAACCTTCTTGTGTGACAACTTATTCTAACAATATTGCATCTTTTTTTTTTAGCAAAAAAAAAAAACCTGTCTTGTGACGTGTAATGGTCACATGACCAGGTCACGCTGACGTCACGCCAGACAAAATAATCAATGCCTGCACGACACACACTTACGTTCATTTCACGGCTGCTTGCTTCAAAGTCACAAAAGTGGGGATGTTTTTGTGCATGCATGCGTGAATTTGCTCGTGGGCCACTGCTTCCACTTGTAGACAAATAGTGGCTTGTACAGCAGCACCCTCTGCTGCTGGTGAGGGTTAGTGGGGGCATATATTAAATCAGGGGTCACCAACCTTTTTGAAACCAAGAGCTACTTCTTGGGTACTGATTAATGCGAAGGGCTACCAGTTTGATACACACTTAAATAAATTGCCAGAAATAGCTAATTTGCTCAATTTACCTTTAATATATATATATATATATATATATATATATATATATATATATATATATATATATATATATATATAAATGGGTATTTCTGTCTGTCATTCCGTCGTACATTTTTATTTCCTTTTATGGAAGGTTTTTTTGTAGAGAATAAATGATGAAAAAAACACTTAATTGAACGGTTTAAAAGAGGAGAAAAAAGGAAAAAAATTAAAGTTAAATTTTGAAACATAGTTTATCTTCAATTTCGACTCTTTGAAATTCTAAATTCAACCGAAAAAAAGAAGAAAAAAACTAGCTAATTCCAATCTTTTTGAGAAAATAAAAAAAAAGAATTTATGGAACATCATTACTCATTTTTCCTGATTAAGATTAATATTTGAATTTTGATGACATATTTTAAGTAGGTTAAAATCCAATCTGCACTTTGTTAGAATATATAACAAATTGGACCAAGCTGTAACAAAGACAAATCATTATTTCTTCTAGATTTTCCAGAACAAAAATGTTTAAAGAAATTCAAAAGACTTTGAAACAAGATAAAAATGTTATTCCACAGATTGTGTAGATTTGCCAGAATAATTTTTGGGGAATTTTAATTATAATAAGTTTGACAAATATTCTTCGTCGGAAAAACAGAAGCTAAAATGAAGAATTAAATGTAAAAAAATGTATTACTCTTTACAATAAAAAATACATTTACTTGAACATTGATTTAAATTGTCAGGAAAGAACAGGAAGTAATTTAAAAGGTAAAAATGTATATGTGTTTAAAAATCCTAAAATAATTTTTAAGGTTGTTATTTTTCTCAAAAATTGAAAGTTATAAGAAGCAAAGTAAAAAAATAAATGAATTTATTTAAACAAGTGAAGACCAAGTCTTTAAAATATTTTCTTGGATTTTCAAATTCTATTTGAGTTTTGTCTCTCTTAGAATTAAAAATGTCGAGCAAAGCGAGACCAGCTTGGTAGTAAATAAATAAAACTTAAAAAATAGAGGCAGCTCACTGGTAAGTGCTGCTATTTGAGCTATTTTTAGAACAGGCCAGCGGGCGACTCATCTGGTCCTTACGGGCTACCTGGTGCCCGCGGGCACCATGTTGGTGACCCCTGTGTTAAATACTACTGCATTATTATTTGTCAATATTGTTTGATAACAATTACCAAATTTATTATTGTGACAGTTGTGTGTATTATTCTTCTCCAAAAACCCTATATTAAGGCTGAGCCCTCTTCTGGAAGAATTAAGACAACAAATAATCCAAAAATGCCGCAAAACAAAGTTCACATTTCTGTTGATGACATTTTAGTGGAGCAACGCCAACAATTATTGAATTATGGGATGATTACTAAGTGGAGGCTCCACAGTCTGAAATGATGTCACTGCTCCATTTGCATGGATGGGCTGCAATAACAACATTTGCATATAATATTATTATGAAAATATTCCCTGATAGACATCTCTCTTATTATTCACATCCTCTAAAGACCCCTCTGTATTCAATACAAATTGCTACCTAATTGTTTCCCCACATGTCGTCGACAAAACCCAAAACCAGTGAAGTTGGCACATTGTGTAAACGGTAAATAAAAACAGAATACAATGATTTGCAAATAATTTTCAACTTATATTCAATTGAATGGACTGCAAAGACAAGATATTTAACATTCAAACTGGAAAACCTTGTCATATTTTGCAAATATTAGCTCATTTGGAATTTGACCCCTGCAACATGTTTCAAAAAATATAGCACAAGGTGCAAAAAAGACTGAGAAAGTTGAGGAATGCTCATCAAACACTTATTTGGAACATCCCACAGGTGAACACGCTAATTGGGAAGAGGTGGGTGCCATGATTGGCTATAAAAGCAGCTTCCATGAAATGCTCAGTCGTTCACAAACAAGGATGGGGCGAGGGTCACCACTTTGTGAACAAATGACGAACATTTCTCGACAAATTATTGCAAGGAATTTAGAGATTTCACCATCTACGGTCCGTAATATCATAAAAAGGTTCAAAGAATTTGGAGAAATCGCTGCACGTAAGCCATGATATTACAGATCGTCGATCCCTCAGGCGGTACTGCATCAAAAACCGACATCAGTGTGTAAAGGATATCACCAACTGGGCTCAGGAAGACTTCAGAAAACCACTGTCAGTAACTACAGTTTGTCGTTACATCTGTAAGTGCAAGTTAAAACTCTACTATGCAAAGCCAAAGCCATTTATCAAAAACACCCTGAAACTCTGCGGGCTTCGTTCGCCCCGAGCTCATCTAAGATGGACTGAGGCAAAGTGGAAAAGTGTTCTGTGGTCTGACGAGTCCACATTTCAGATTGTTTTTGGAAAGTGAGGACGTTGTGTATTCCCGGAACAAAGAAGAAAGGAACCATCCGGATTGTTCTAGGCGAAAATTTGAAACGCCAGCATCAGTGATGGTATGGGTATGTATTAGTGCCCAAGGCATGGGTAACTTACACACCTGTGAAGGCACCATTAATGCTGAAAGGTACATCAAGGTTTTGGAGCAACATAGGGACGGCGTGGCGCAGTGGGAGAGTGGCCGTGCGCAACCCGAGGGTCCCGGGTTCAAATCCCACCTAGTACCAACCTCGTCACGTCCGTTGTGTCCTGAGCAAGACACTTCACCCTTGCTCCTGATGGGTTCTGGTTGGCGCCTTGCATGGCAGCTCCCTCCATCAGTGTGTGAATGTGTGTGTGAATGGGTAAATGTGGAAGTAGTGTCAAAGCGCTTTGAGTACCTTCAAGGTAGAAAAGCGCTATACAAGTACAACCCATTTATCATTTATTTATGTTGCCATCCAAGCAACGCTATCATGGACGCCCCTGCTTATTTCAGCAAGCCAATGCCAAGCCTTGTGTTACAACAGCGTGGCTTCATAGTAAAAGAGTGCAGATACTAGACTGGCCTGCCTGTAGTCCAGACCTGTCTCCCATTGGAAAATATGACAACTTAAGCTGTACATCAAGCAAGAATGGGAAAGAATTCCACCTGAAAATATTCAGAAATTGGTCTCCTCAGTTCCTCAAAATTTACTGAGTGTTGTTAAAAGGAAAGGCCATGTAACACAGTGGTAAAAATGCCCCATGACAACTTTTTTGCAACGTGTTGCTGCCATTAAATTCTAAGTAAATGATTATTTGCAAAAAAAAAAATAAGTTCCTAATTTTTGAACATTAACCTTCTTATTTTTGCAGTCTATTCAATTGAATATAAGTTGAAAAGAATTTGCAAATCATTGTTTTCTGTTTTTATTTACCATTTACACAACGTGCCAACATCACTGAAAATATTGCATATTTTGTGAGTTTGCCTACTAAAATTTTACGACCCAAAAATGCTGATCAAAGATCCTCTATCCGTCGCTACTGTTTTTAAGAAACTTACTGCCACAAAACGCTGCTCAAAGATCCTCTATAAATCAGGACCATTGCTCTTTTTAGGAACCTAACGCCAAAAAATGTTTACCAAAGATCTTCTATTTGACAGATCCTCAATATGTGCGAGGGTCACTATTGTTTTTAAGAACATACCGCCACAAAATGCTTCTCAAAAATCCTCTCCGTGACAGGACAACTGCTCTTTTCAGGAACCTAGTGCCAGAAAAAAAATGCTGCTCAAAGATCCCCTATAAACAGGACCGCTGCTCTTTTTAGGAACCTACTGCCAAAAAATGCTTACCAAAGATCCTCTCTCCGACAGATCCTCAGTATGTGTGAGGATCACTACTGTTTTCGAGACCATGCTGCCACAAAATGCTTTTTAAAGATCCTCTACAATTATATGACAATTCCTCAAAACGCCAGGACTACGTTTGGTTTTTTGTTTTTTTTACTTACTGCCAAAACATTCCTATCAAAGATCCTCTATACAACACATTTTCCATTTCAGAGGACTACTACCATTTTTAAGAACCTCCTGCCAAAAAGTGGTAATCAAAGATTGTCTGTACAGATCTTTTATATGACAGGACTGCTGCTGTTTTTAAGAACCCAATACCAACAACCTAGTCAAAGATTCTCTTTATGACAGGAGCGCTCTGTTGTTTTTAAAAATCTACTGCCAAGACTGTTCTTTACATCAAAGATAATATTGTATCTTATCGTCTATAGAGTTGGATCACCGCTGTTTTAGGAACCTAATGCCAAAAAGCCAATCAAAGATCCTCTATACAACAGATTTTCCATTTAAGAGTACAAATACCGTTTTCAAGAAATTCCTGCTAATCAAAGATTGTCTGTACAATATGACAGGACCGCTGCTGTTTTGAAGAACTTACAACCTAGTCAAATATCCTCTTTTTGACAGAGAATTCCGTTGTTTATAAAAATCTACTGACAAGACTGTTCTTTACATCAAAAATCATCTATAAGATGTATCGTCTATAGAGTTGGATCATTGTTGTTTAGTAACCTCATTCCAAAAATCTAGTCAAAGATCCTTTACCTCGGACTCCTGTCATTTAGAGAATCTCTACAGATTTTATGAACCACTGCAAAAACACTCTAATAGAGGATCTTTGGATAGCGTTCTTGCAGTAGGTTATTAAACCCAGTATACATGTATATACCATCTAAACCCCAAAGATCCTCTATGTGACAGAACAGCTTGCATTTTTCAAGAAAACACTAATGCAAATGCTCGTCAGAGATCCTCTATATGACAGAAGAGCTTGCATTTTTCAAGAACACACTAATAAAAATGCTTGTCCAAAAATCCTCTATATGACAGGAGTTTTGTGCTGTTTTAGGTACTTACTGCAACGATAATACTTGTCAAAAATCAACAAGCTTTTACATTGAAGATCCACTTTCCACATCGGACACTAGAGGGCACTGTCACCTCTTAAATAAAGATGGTAGTCACGTTCCAGAGCAAAAGACGATCTCTGGTCGCTGGTATTCTTCTGTTGGGACATAAACAAGAAATTAAAAAACACGTGGAGTCAATTTTAGGAGCATTTTGTTTATTGCAAGCTAATATTTCATATATGTTTGACAACCATAAAGAAAAATGTACATTTTCTTTCCAACTTTTTATCTGGAATTCCACACATCTTCAAAGATATATTTACCAGTAAAATACCAGACTATCAGCAGTTGTCTGGCTAAATTCCCGATAGTCTTGCGATTACTTCCAGGTAGTCTAACTAACTTCTTGGTAACGAGCTAATTTCACAGTAGTCTGGTATCCTGGCTAACTTCCTGGTATTCTGGCTAACTTCCTGGTATTCTGGCTAACTTCCTGGTATCCTGGCTAACTTCCTAGTATCCTGGCTAACTTCCTGCTAGCCTGGTTAACTTTTTCATTTGCCTATCTAACTTCCTGTACTCATTTCCTAATTGTGGCTAACTTGCTGGTAGCCTGGCTAACTTTTAGATAGCTTAGCTAACTTCCTGCACTCACATCCTGGAATTGTGGCTAACCTTCTGGTAGCCTGGCTAACTTTTTGGTAGCCTAGCTAACTTCTAGCATTACATTTCTAGAATCGTGGCTAACTTCCTGGTAGCCTGGCTTACTTCTTAGCAAGCTAGCTAACTTCCTGTGCTAAATTCTTAGAATTGTGGCCAACTTCCTGGTAGCCTGGCTAACTTCCTGCACTGAATTCTCAAAATCGAGGCTAATTTCGTGATCGCCCTATCGTCTAGCACTACATTCCTCGAATCGTGGCTAACTTCCTGGTAGTTTGGATAACTTCTTAGTATGCTAGGTAACTTCCTACACTCGTTTCCTAATCGTGGCTAACTTCCTGGTAGCCTGGTTGACTTTTTGGTAGCCGAGCTAACTTCCTGCAGTACATTACTAGAATCATGGCTAACTTCCTGGTAGCCTGGCTAACTTCCTGGTAGCCAGGCTAACTTCCTGCACTATATTCTAAAAATCGAGGCTAATTTTGTGATCGCCCTAATGTCTAGCACTAAATTCCTCGAATTGTGGCTAATTACTGGTAGTCTGGATAACTTTTAGATATCTTAAGTAACTTCCTGCACTTAAATCCTAGAATTTTGGCTAACTTTTTGGTAGCCTAGCTAACTTCTACCATTAAGATTTCTAGTATCGTGGCTAACTTCCTGGTAGCCTGGCTTGCTTCCTGGTAGCCTGGCTAACTTCCTGCACTGAATTCTCAAAATCGAGGCTAATTTCCTGATAGACCTAACGTCTAGCACTAATAAATTCCTCGAATCGTGGCTAACTTCCTGGTAGCCTGGATAACTTTTAGATAGCTTAAGTAACTTCCTGCACTTAAATCCTAGAATTTTGGCTAAGTTTTTGGTAGCCTAGCTAACTTCTAACATTAAATGTCTAGAATCGTGGCTAACTTCCTGGTAGCCTGGCTTACTTCTTAGCAACCTAGCTAACTTCCTGGGCTAAATTCTTAGAATTGTGGCCAACTTCCTGGTAACCTGGCTAACTTCCTGGTAGCCTGGCTAATTTCCTGCACTGAATTGTCAAAATCAAGGCTAATTTCTCGATAGCCCTAACGTCTAGCACTAAATTCCTCGAATAGTGGCTAACTACCTGGTAGTTTGGATAAATAGCTAACTTCCTGCACTCATTTCCTAATCGTGGCTAAATTCCTGGTAGCCTGGTTAACTTTTTGGTAGCCTAGCTAACTTCCTGCAGTACATTTCTAGAATCGTGGTTAACTTACTGGTAGCCTGGCCAGCTTTTTAGTAAGCGAGCCAACTTCTTGCACTAACTTCCAAGAATTGTGGCTAACTTCCTGGTAGCCTGGCTAACTTTTAGAAGGCTTAGCTAACTTCCTGCACTTAAATCCTAGAATTTTGGCCAACATTTCAGTAGCCTGGCTAACTTTTTGTTAGCCTAGATAACTTCTAGCATTAAATTTCTAGATTTGTGGCTAAATCCCTGGTAGCCTGGCCAGTTTCTTAGTAAGCAAGCCAACGTTCTGCACTAACTTCCAAGAAATGTGGCCAATTTCGTGGTAGCCTGGCAAACTTTTAGAAGGCTTAGCTAACTTCCTGCACTCAAATCCTAGAATTGTGGCTCACTTTCTGGTAGCCTGGCTAACCTTTTGGTAGTCTAGCTAACTTCTAGCATTAAATATCTAGAATTGTGGCTAACTACCTGGGAGCATTGCTAACTTATTGGTAATCTAGCTAACTTCCTGCACTAAATTCCCCAAATTGTGGATAACTATCTGGTAGCCTGGCTAACTTTTTAGTGAGCTAGCTTACTTGCCGCACTAAATTCCTAGAATAGTGGCTAACTTCCTGGTAGCGTGGCTTACTTCTAAGCAAGCTAGTTAACTTCCTGTGCTAAATTCTTAGAATTGTGGCCAGCTTTCTGGTGGCCTGGTTAACTTTTTGGTAGCCTGGCTAACTTTCTGCTCTGAATTCTTAAAATCAAGGCTAATTTCCTGATAGCCCTAGCACTATGTTCCTCAAATTGTGGCTAACTTCCTGCAATAAATTCCGAGAATCATGGCTAACTATCTGGTAGCCTGTCCAACTTCTTAGTAAGATTGCTAGCTTCCTGCACTAAATTCCTTAATTGTGGCTAACTTCCTGGCAGCCTGGCTAACTTCTAGGTAGCTTAGCTGACGTCCTGCTTTAAATTCCGAGAATTGTGGCTAATTTCCTGGTAGCCCGGCTAGCTTTTTGGTAGCCTGGCTAGCTTCTTGGTAGCCTGGCTAACTTCCGGCACTGATTTCTTAAAATCGAGGCTAATTTCCTGATAGCCCTATCGTCTAGCACTATATTTCTCGAATCTTGGCTAACTTCCTGGCAGTCTGGCCAACTACTTAGTAAGTAAGCTCACTTCCTGCTCTACATTCCTATAATTATGGCTAACTTCCTGGTAGCCTGGCTTACTTCCCGCACTGAATTCTTAAAATCGAGGCTAATTTCCTGATAGCCCTGAAAATATATTTTTCTAGTCATGGTTAACTTCCTGGCAGTCTGGATAATTTCTTGGTAGACTAGCTAACTTCCTGCAATAGATTCCGAGAATTGTGGCTAACTTCCTGGCAGCCTGGCTAACTTCTTAGAAAGCTAGCTTACTTCCTGCGCTACATTCCTATAGTTGTGGGTAACTTTCTGGTAGCCTGGCTAACTTCTAGGTAGCTTAGCTGACTTCCTGCATTAAATTCAGAGAATCGTGGCTAACTTCCTGGTAGCCTGGCTAACTTCTTGGTAGCCTGGCTAACTTTCTGCTCTGAATTCTTGAAATCGAGGCTGATTTCCTGATAGCCCTAGCACTGTAATCCTCGAATCGTGGCTAACTTCCTGGAAGTCTGGATAATTTCTTGGTACACTAGCTCACTTCCTGCTCTACATTCCTCTAATTGTGGCTAACTTCCTGGTAGCCTGTCTTACTTCCCGCACAGAATTCTTAAAATCGAGGCTGATTTCCTGATAGCCCTGAAAATATATTTTTGTAGTCGTGGCTAACTTCCTGGCAGTCTGGATAATTTCTTGGTAGACTAGCTAACTTCCTGCAATAGATTCCGAGAATTGTGGTTAACTTCCTGGCAGCCTGGCTAACTTCTTAGAAAGCTAGCTTACTTCCTGCGCTACATTCCTATAATTGTGGGTAACTTTCTGGTAGCCTGGCTAACTTCTAGGTAGCTTAGCTGACTTCCTGCATTAAATTCAGAGAATCGTGGCTAACTTCCTGGTAGCCTGGCTAACTTATTGGTAGCCTGGCTAACTTTCTGCACTGAATTCTTCAAATCGAGGCTGATTTCCTGATAGCTCTAGCACTATAATCCTCTAATCGTGGCTAACTTCCTGGTAGTCTGGATAATTTCTTGGTACACTAGCTAACTTCCTGTAGTAAATTCAGAGAATCGTAGCTAACTTGCTGGTAGCCTGGCCAACTTCTTAGTAAGCTAGCTAACTTCCTGCACTAACTTCCTGGTAGTCTGGTTAACTGCGTAGTAAACTAGCTAGCTTGTTGCACTAAATTCCTAGAATCATGGAAAACTTCCTGGCAGCCTGGCTAACTTTTTGGTAACCAGAAAACTTTTTGCATTAACGTCCTAGAATTGCGGCTAACTTCCCGGTGGCTAGGTTAACTTTTCAGTAGCCTAGCTAACTTCTTGCACTACATTTTTAGAATCGCGGCTAACTTCCTGGTACCCTCGCTAACTTTTCGGTAGCCTAGCTAATTTCCTGCAATACATTCCGAGAATCATGGGTCACTTTCTGGTAGCTTGGCTATCTTTTTGGTAGCCGAGCTAACTTCCCTCCAGTAAAATCCAAGAATCATGGCTAACTTTCTGGTAGCCTGGCTAACTTTTCGGCAGCCTAGCTAATTTCCTGCAATACATTTTTAGAATTGTGGCTAATTCTTGGTAGCCTGGCCGGCTTCTTAGTAAGCCAGCCAACTTCCTGCACCAACTTCCAAGAATTGTGGGTAACCCCCTGGCAGCTTGGCTAACTTCTAGGTAGCTTAGCTAATTTCCTGCATTAAATTCTGAGAATCATGACTAACTTCCTGGTAGCCAGGCTAACTTTTCGGTAGCCTGGCTAATTTCCTGCAGTACATTTCAAGAATTGTGGCTAACTTCCTGGTAGCCTGGACAGCTTCTTAGTAAGCGAGCCAACTTCCTGCACTTACTTCCAAAAATTCTAGCAAACTTCCTCGTAGCCTGGCTAACTTTTAGACTGCTTAGTTACCTTCCTGCATTTAAATCCTAGAATTGTGGCTAACTTTATGGTAGCCTGGCTAACTTTTTGGTAGCCTAGCTAACTTCTAGCGTTAAATTTCTAGAACTTTGGCTAACTCCTTGGGTGCCTCGCTAATTTATTGGTAATCTAGCTAACTTCCTGTGGTAGCCTGGCCAGCTTCCTACTGCCTGCACTAACTTCCAAGAATTGTGGCTAACTTCCTGGTAGCCTGGTTAACTATTTGAAGGCTTAGCTAACTTCCTGCACTTAAATCCTATAATTGTGGCCAACTTATGGTAACTTAGCTAGCTTCTAGCATTACATTCCTAGAATTGTGGCTAACTCCATGGTAGCCTGGCTAACCTATTGGCAATCTATCTTACTTGCTGCACTAAATCCCTAGAATAGTGGCTAACTTCCTTGTAGGCTGGCTAACTTCTTAGCAAGCTAGCTAACTTCCTGTGCTAAATTATTTGAACCGTGGCCAACTTCCTGGTATCCTAGCTAGTTTGTGGTAGTCTACCTAACTTCCTGCACTAAATTCCTAGAATCGTGGCTAACTTCCTGGTAGCCTGGCTGACTTCTTGCGAGCTT
The DNA here is from genome assembly GCF_033978795.1 of Nerophis ophidion. Classification (NCBI taxonomy): domain Eukaryota; kingdom Metazoa; phylum Chordata; class Actinopteri; order Syngnathiformes; family Syngnathidae; genus Nerophis; species Nerophis ophidion. The sequence goes on along the minus strand of NC_084621.1, from coordinate 25,083,487 downwards.
ATCTAACTTCCTGCACTAAATTCTTAGAATAGTGGCTAATTTCCTGGCAGACTGGCTAACATTTCGGTAACCAGCTAACTTCTTGCAGTAATGTCTTAGAATTGCGGCTAACTTCCCGGTGGCTAGGTTAACTTTTCAGTAGCCTAGCTATCTTCCTGCACTAAATTCCTGGAATCGTGACCAACTTCTTTATAGTCTGGCTAACTTCCTGGCAACCTGCTAATTTTGTAGGGGGCGGGAAAACTTCCTAATATTATGGCTAACTCCCTGGTAGCCAGGCTAACTTTTTGGTGGCCTAGCTAACTTCCCGCACTAAATTCCTAGAATCGTGGCTAACTTCCTGGTAGCATGGCTAACTTGTGGTAGTCTACCTAACTTCCTAGTAGCCTGGCTGACTTCTTTCGAGCTTAGCTAACTTCTTGCACTAAATTCCTAGAATAGTGGCTAACTTCCTGGCAGCCTGGCTAACTTTCCGGTAACCAGAGAACTTCCGGCATTATGGTCCTAGAATTGCGGCTAACTTCCCGGTAGCTAGGCCGACTTTTCAGTAGCCTAGCTAACTTCCTGTGCTAAATCGTGACCAACTTCCTTGTAGTCTGGCTAACTTCTTGGCATCCTGCTAATTTTTCAGTGGGTGGAAAAACTTCTTAATATTATGGCTAACTCCCTGGTAGCCAGGCTAACTTTTTGGTAGCCTAGCTAACTTCCTGCCCTAAATTCCTAGAATCGTGGCCAACTTCCTCGTAGCCTGGCTAACTTGTGGTAATCTACCTAACTTTCTGCACTAAATTCCCAGAATCATGGCTAACTTCCTAGTAGCCTGGCTGACTTCTTGCGAGCTTAGCTAACTCCCTGCACTAAATTCCTAGAATAGTGGCTAACTTCCTGGCAGCCTGGCCAACTTTCCGGTAACCAGAAAACTTTCTGCATTAACGTCGTAGAATTGCGGCTAACTTCCCGGTGGCTAGGTTAACTTTTCAGTAGCCTAGCTAACTTCCTGCACTATATCGTGACCAATTTCCTTGTAGTCCGGCTAACTTCCTGGCAACCTGCTAATTTTCTAGTGGGCGGAAAAACTACCTAATATTATGGCTAACTCCCTTGTAGCCAGGCTAGCTTTTTGGTAGCCTAGCTAACTTCCTGCACTAAATTCCTAGAATCGTAGCTAACTTCCTGGTAGAATGGGTAACTTGTGGTAGTCTACATAACTTCCTGCACTAAATTCCTAGAATCCTGGCCAACTTCCTGGTAGCCTGGCTGACTTCTTGCGAGCTTAGCTAACTTCCCGCACTAAATTCCTAGAATAGTGGCTAACTTCCTGGCAGCCTGGCTAACTTTCCGGTAACCAGAGAACTTCCTGCATTAACGTCCTAGAATTGCGGCTAAGTTCCCGGTAGCTAGGCTAACTTTTCAGTAGCCTAGCTAACTTCCTGCGCTAAATCGTGACCAACTTCCTAGTAGCCTGGCTGACTTCTTTCGAGCTTAGCTAACTCCCTGCACTAAATTCCTAGAATAGTGGCTAACTTCCTGGCAGCCTGGCTAACTTTCCGGTAACCAGAAAACTTTTTGCATTAACGTCCTAGAATTGCGGCTAACTTCCCGGTGGCTAGGTTAACTTTTCAGTAGCCTAGCTAACTTCCTGCGCTATATCGTGACCAACTTCCTTGTAGTCCGGCTAACTTCCTGGCAACCTGCTAATTTTCTAGTGGGTTGAAAAACTTCTTAATATTATGGCTAACTCCCTGGTAGCCAGGCTAACTTTTTGGTAGCCTAGCTAACTTCCTGCACTAAATTCCTAGAATCGTGGCCAACTTCCTTTTACCCTGGCTAACTTGTGGTAATCTACCTAACTTCCTGCACTAAATTCCCAGAATCATGGCTAACTTCCTAGTAGCCTGGCTGACTTTCCGTTAACAAGCTAACTTCCTACACTTAATCGTGACCATCTTCCTTGTATTCTGGCTAACTTCCTGACAACCTGCCAATTTTCTAGTGGGCGGGAAAAACTTCCTAATATTATGGCTGACTCCCCGGTAGCCAGGCTAACTTTTTGGTAACCTAATTAACTTCCTGCACTAAATTCGTAGGATCATGGCTAACTTCCTGGTTGTCTGGCTCACTTCCATTTTGTTCCATCACAAATAACTCTTCTCATATGTTGTTATTTTTGCGGGTTTGTGCGAGTTTGGGGAATTTACAGCCTCAGTTTATGATCCCACAGCCTTCAGGCAATTGCAGTATTTCAACATCCCAAACATGTGTAGACTATGTAGAACAAGAGGAAATCGTTTTTTCCTGGTAAAATAACATACAATGATTTTTCTGAAATAATCACAGACTGTAATAACAATTCTCGTGCCCTGTTTGCTACAGTAAACGGATTAACAAACCAAAGTTTCACTACTCTTTAGAACTACTTTCTGCAATGAATTATCAACATTCGTTCGTGCTAAAGTTCAAGGCATTTAAATAGCAATAAATCCCAGAAAGAAATAGTCACTCTCCAACCAACGAGAGCTAGGACATTTGAAGAGATCATCCATAGTCCGAGTCTCCCCATTGGACTTCGAAAGTCCATACTGAGCTGTTTGTTACCACCATTTCTATCATCTTGTTAGCATCTCACTTCAGACTGGAACGTTTCCAAAGGCCTTAAAATTGGCTGTAATTAAGCCGCTATCAAAAGAGAGTAGTCTCGATTCTACAGTACTGGAGAACCATTGGCCCATATCAAACCTTCCACTCTCGGGCAAAGTCCTATAAACAGTTGTAAATCATCTGATTAGTGATTTTCTTTGAAATATAACAATGTGTTTGATGCTTTCCAGTCTGGCTTTAGGTCCGACCACAGCACTGAAACAACTCTGGTCATGAACTCTCAGCCTTGGTTCTGCCTTTGACACAGTTGGCCACGCAATCCTTTGACACAGTTGGCCACGCAATCTCAACACAGAGGTTAGAAAACTGGGTGGGGGTATTCGGTTAGGTCCTCAACCAGTTCAAGTCCGACCTCGATCACAGGACATATACTTTGTTTGAATCTGGTAACTGTGTCTCTGACTGAATGGCTATGACCTGTGGGGTTCCTCAGGGCTCGAACCTGGGACCCCTACTATGCAGCTTCAAGGTGTCCTACCGCGACTACGCAGATGACACTGACCGATTCACTCGGTTCACTTGCATGGAACGAATCAGTGTGGGGATGCCAAACGAATTTCTTCGGACGCAAAGAGAAACTCTTATTCGTCATCTTGGAACCCTCTCCCTGGGTTAGAAATCTAGGGGGAATGATGGACTCAGACTTCAAACTTTAACAACCACATTAAGTCAATAACCTTGGCAGTTTTTTTACCACCTGAAGAACATTGTTTTTGATTCATTATTATTTTTTGGATTAATTACAATTTTGTAATTAATTATAGTATGTACTAGTATATTTATATTACACCTATATCTTTTATTCCACCTTTTTATATACTTTTGTACTAGTATTTTTCCATTACACTTTTATTCCACATATTTATATATATATATATATATATATATATATATATATATATATATATCCATCCATCCATTTTCTACCGCTTATTCCTATATATATATATATATATATATATATATATATATATATCCATCCATCCATTTTCTACCGCTTATTCCTATATACATATATATATATATATATATATATATATATATATATATATATAAAATACTGTCACGCCTGTAAGATTATGTTTTGCTTTTTGCCGTGTTTGGTCAGGTTATGTTTAGTTTTTTGGACATTTAGTTCTGTCTTGGCACTTTCTGGTTTGTTTTCGTCTCCATGCCAACTCATTAGTTTTCACCTGTCATGTCACACCCCTGTCCTCAGTTTTCACACCTGCTTGTAATTATCATTGGTATTATTTTAAACCGGTAGTTACCAAGTGTTCAGTCTGGCATCTTCACACACCCTACCCATGCTGTTCCTACCTTCATGCCCTCGTCCACAGTTCCTTGTCATGTAAGTTTTGTTTATAGTTCATAGTCAATTGCTTTGTGCTAAGTCTTTTTGTTTATGTCCATTATTCATGCCATCGAGTAAGTGTTTTTGTTTCCTGTTTGTGTTTTGTAGCCTGGATTATTATCCGCCATTGAGTGTGTCCTTGTTTTCCCTGTTTTGTATTATAGTGTATAAATAAATTTAAAGATGTACTCACATTCACGTCTCGCTCGTGCTAACTTCCCTCTGCGTTGGAGAAACAACCTCAATCCAAGCCCAAGTCTGACATATACACACATAAAAATACCTCAGGGAGTGGTCTCCTGCCGGTACCCGGAGTCAGTTGCAGTTTTCATGCTCCTAAAAATCTGAATTAATCCTCAATGTTGGCAATGTTCAATTCCCGCCTGACGGCGGAAATGATTTCACCCGACACCGGTGGTAGTGGTACACCGACTCCAGCTCGTGGTACGCCAAATAAGTCTGTAGACATGGAGCATAGTTGGTGATGACGTTTGTGCACTGCAAAAATATGATGTATACTTTTTAAATAAAACATCTGCCTTGTTTTTAATGGATACTCAGGCCTACTACGTTACTGTATTTCCATTGTAGTTAATAAGGCGGTACTTGCAGGTGTATTTTGAGGTGGTTTTTAATAATGGCTTGATATAATTTTGCCTTCTTAAAGGCCTATTGAAACCCACTACAACCGACCACGCAGTCTGATAGTTTGTATATCAATGATGAAATATTAACATTGCAACACATGCCAATACGGCCTTTTTAGTTTACTAAATTGCAATTTTAAATTTCCCGCGAGGCCTCCTGTTGAAAACGTCGCAGAACGATGACACGTATGACGACGCGTGCGCGTGACGTCTCGGGTTGTAGCGGACATTTTTTTCCAGCCCGATCCAAGCTATAAGTAGTCTGCTTTAATCGCATAATTACACAGTATTCTGGACATCTGTGTTGCTGAATCTTTTGCAATTTGTTCGATTAATATTGGAGAAGTCAAAGTAGAAAGATGGAGGTGGGAAGCGGTGCACTGCAGCTGCCTTTAGCAACACAAACACAGCCGGTGATTCCTTGCTTAAAATTCCCGAAAGTGAAGCTTTACTATGGAACAGAACGGTCAAGCAAACATGGAGCCTGACCACATGTCAACCGGCAGGTTTCGGTGAGAAATTTGTGGTAATAAGTCGGCTATTACCAGAGACATCAGCGGAGCTTGCGTCCTGCTGCAGTTGCTGCGGACTATTACCTCCTCCCACCGGAGACACTGGCAGTCAACACACCTGTGGCCACACCCCTCCGACTTTCAGCTACTATATAATCTCACTAAAACACTAATAACACAATAGGCAAATAAGGGATTTTCCAGAATTATCCTAGTAAATGTGTCTAATAACATCTGAATCGCTCTCACTGCCCTCGCCTTTTTTTTTTTGTAGTCCTTCACTCTCATTATCCTTATCCACGAATCTTTCATCCTTGCTCAAATTAATGGAGAAATTGTCGCTTTCTCGGTCCGAATCGCTCTAGCTGCTGGTGGCTATGATTTTAAACAATGTGAGGATGTGAGGAGCCCTACGACCCGTGACGTCACGCGCACATCGTCTGCTACTTCCGGTACAAGTAAGGCTTTTTTTTATTAGCGACCAAAAGTTGCAAACTTTATCGTCGATGTTCTCCACTAAATCCTTTCAGCAAAAATATGGCAATATCGCGAAATGATCAAGTATGACACATAGAATAGACCTGCTATCCCCGTTTAAATAAGAAAATCTAATTTCAGTAGGCCTTTAAAGGCCTACTGAAACCCACTACTACCCACCACGCAGTCTGATAGTTTATATTCTGGGTAATACTTGTATAGCGCTTTTCTACCTTCAGGGTACTCAAAGCGCTTTTACACTATTTCCACATTCACCCATTCACACACACATGCACACACTGATGGCGGGAGCTGGCATTGAAGGCCCCAACCACGACCCATCAGGAGCAAGGGTGAAGTGTCTCGCTCTCGGACACAACGGACGTGGCGAGGTTGGTAGAAGGTGGGGATCGAACCAGGAACCCTCAGGCTGCTGGCACAGCCACTCTCCCAACTTCGCCACGTCGTCCCCATATATCAATGATGAAATATTAACATTGCAACACATGCCAATACAGCTTTTTTAGTTTACTAAATTGCATTTTTAAATTTCCCGGGAGTTTTTTCTTGAAAACTTCGCGTAATGATGACGTGTACGCGTGACGTCACGGGCTGTTATGAAATATGAGCGCTGCACACACACACAGCTAAGAGTCGTCTGCTTTAACGGCATTATTACACAGTATTTTGGACATCTGTGTTGCTGAATCTTTTGCAATTTGTTCAATTAATAATGGAGAAGTCAAAGTAGAAAGATGGAGTTGGGAAGCTTTAGCCTTTAGCCACACAAATACACGGTGATTCCTTGTTGAAAATTTCCGGAGGTGAAACTTTACTATGGATCACAGCGAACATGGATCCCGACCGAATGTCAACCAGCAGGTTTCGGTGAGAAAATAGCTGTAAAAAGTCGCTTCTTACTGGATATCAGCTGAGCTTGCCCCGTCCATAAAGCTGCCGTCGACTTCGCTGAGACATTGGCGTCAAGACACCCGTGGAAAAACCCCTCCGAGTATCAGGTACTGTTAAACTCACTAAAACACTAGCAACACAATAGAAGTAGAAGGGATTTCCCAGAATTATCCTAGTAAATGTGTCTAAAAACATCTGGATCCTTCCCAATGCAATCGCGTTTTTTTTTTTTTTAACTCGTTTATTTATTTATTTTTTTCCAGTATGTCGCTATCAATATCCTCAAACACGAATCTTTCGTCTTCGCTCAAATTAATGGGGAAATTGTAGTTTTTTTGTCCATATAGCCGATTTTGTTGGAGGCTCCCATTAAAAACAATGTGAATATGTGAGGAGCCATCAACATGTGACGTCATCATCTGCGACTTCCGGTACAGGCAAGGCTTTTTTTTATTAGCGACCAAAAGTTGCGAACTTTATCGTGGATGTTCTCTACTAAATCCTTTCAGCAAAAATATGGCAATATCGTGAATATGATTTATTTTACACAGAACTTTCCGGTAAATAATATTAGTATATTCACCCCTCCCTCCAGGGCTGGTATTTCCTAGTGGAGACCCCCCCCCCCCCCCCTCTACTCCCCTCCCCCCTCCAACCCCCCTTCTGTCCCGCCCTCCCCTCATGTCTGCGCAGATGGATTCTTCACCCACTCGCGTGGAACCGGACTCTGGCGGGTCACAAGTCCACGCGAACGCGCGTCCTGACGGCGAGAGAGAGAGAGAGAAAGTGCGAGCGTGACGAGGGAAGGAGTCAAGGACGCAAGGGAAGGAAGGAAGGAATGAAGGAAGGAAGGGAAGGGAAGAAAGGAAGGACGCACGCGTGGGTTTAAAAAAAAAAATAACGTGACAGGACGTGCTTGCTTTGTCCACGCACTTTTGGTTCTGCCGGGTTCTGAGCAGCGCACGGACACGGAGAATCTCGGAACCTTCTTCGCGTCCTCGCCTCCTAACCCCTCGTCTCCTTCAACGCCGATGCTTCGCCGCGCGTGACGCTGCCTGCGCGCGCACGCAACTTCGACCCAGGTAAGTTCGCGCGCGCGCACGAGCGTATCTTTTAACACTTAAAAAAAAAAATGTTTGGACAAAAATACAATAACAAAGTTGACGAGTTAGTTTTCGATCGGTTGCGCTTCGGCGGTTACGTGACTCGACGGGACGGGTACCGAACCTGGATCCAATCACACGTGCGTGGTATCACGTGACCCCCACCACCACCGTTATTTTGTGTGCGTGGAGGTCAAAAGGTGGAATAACACGCCGAGGGAGGGTGAGAGTGTGCAAAAGTGCTCTTAATTACTTCCAGATTGCCGACTTGTTGTTGTTGTCGTCATCCGTCCTCTGCACTAGACATAGACAATAGCTATGAGGGCGACTTGTCCAGGGTGTACGCCGCCTTCCCCCCGAAATGGACAAGCGGTAGGAAATGGAAGGATGTTCACAAACTGTTAGACCTGGGTCCCAAGTTGTCCACTACATAGGGGTGCGGGTCCCACTCAAATATCAACACTGAACTAGATGAAGCCCATCCATCCATTTTCCACTGCTTATTCCCTTTCGGGGTCGCTGGTGCCTACCTCAGCTAAAATCGGGCGGAAGGCGGGGTGCACCCTGGACAAGTCGCCACCTCAACTGAAATTGAACTTCAAAATGACTAACTGTCGAAGTAGGGCACGGGATTTGTGAACAGGCTGAACATTTTGTGAATGAGTTGGTGTTGGAATTTTTCAAAATGGTCGAGAAATATTGAAGTAGTAACACTTTTAATTGAGAAACGGTGTTACGGAATTCCCGGAATTACAGGAAAACCGCAAATTTAGTTTTTAAAACAAAAAAACGGGAATACAGGCAATTCCTGGAATTTTGAAAATGATAGTTTGAATGTCCAGTATGAGTGAAATGTGTTGAAGGTGGAATGGTTTGAAAAATGTGGAAATGGTGGAAGTTTGAAAAGGGGCCAATTCGTTTGGAATGGGAACAATTCTGGGAAATCTGAAATTTTTTTTGAATTTTTCAACAGAAAGATTGCGATTCCCGAATAGGCTGAACAGTTTGAAGTTGGAATGGTTTTAATCGGATAAAAAATGTGGGAGTTGTGCAACTTTGAAAAATGTCTCGTTCTTTTCAATGGGAATTTTTTTAGAAATTTTGGGAAAAGCGGGAATTTTTTTCAATGAAATGTTGTGAATGTTGGGAATGAGTCGGTATTGGAATTTTTCAAACCGATCGAGAAATGTTGACATAGTTACATTTTTAATTGAGAAATGGTATCACGGAATTTCTGGAATTGCAGGAAAACCGCAAATTTTTCCAAATTGAAAAAACAAACTTTGTTTTTTTAGTCCCGATTAAGAGGAATGTTGAAGTGGGTTGAAAAATCTGGAAGGAGTAGTCGCCTGAAAAACGGGTGAAAAACGGTTTGAAAAAGCAGAAATTCTGCGAATTCTTTAAATTTTGAAAATGATAGTTTGAATGTCCAGTATGAGTGAAAAGTGTTGAAGGTGGATTGGTTTGAAAAATGTGGAAATGGTGGAAGTTTAAAAAGGGGCCAATTCGTTTTGAATGGGAAAAATTCTTGAATTCTGGGAAATCTGAGATTTTTTTAGGAATTTTTCAAGAGAAAGCCCGTGATTCCAGAATAGGCTGAACAGTTTGAGGTTTGAATCGGATGAAAAATGTGGGAGTTGCGCAAGTTTGAAAAATGTCCCGTTCTTTTCAATGGGAATTTCATGGACATTTGGGAATTTTGGGAAAAGCAGGAATTTTTTTTAATGAAATGTTTTGAAGGTTGGTAATGAGTCGGTGTTGGAATTTTTCTAACCGATCGAGAAATGTTGACGTGGTAACATTTTTAATTGAGAAATGGTATTACGGAATTCCTGGAATTGCAGGAAAACCGCAAATTTTTCCAGATTAGAAAAACAAACTTTGTTTTTTTTAGTCCTGATTAAGAGGAATGTTGAAGCGGGTTGAAAAATGTGGAAGGAGTAGTCGCCAGAAAAACTGGAGAAAAACGGTTTGAAAAAACAGAAATTCTGGGAATTCCTGGAATTTTGGAAATGATAGTTTGAATGTCCAGTATGAGTGAAATGTGTTGAAGGTGGAATGGTTTGAAAAATGTGGAAATGGTGGAAGTTTGAAAAGGGGCCAATTTCTTTTTGAATGGGAAAAATTCTGGAATTCTGGGAAATCTGAGATTTTTTTGAATTTTTCAACAGTAAGCTCGCGATTCCCGAATAGACTGAACAGTTTGAAGTTGGAACAGTTTGAATCGAATGAAAATAATGGGAGTTGTGTAACTTTGAAAAATGTCCCGTTCTTTTAAATGGAAATTTCATGGACATTTGGAAATTTTGGGAAAAGCGGGAATTTTTTTCAATGAAATGTTTTGAATGTTGGGAATGAGTCGGTTTTGGAATTTTTCAAACTGATCGAGAAATGTTGACGTAGTAACATTTGTAACTGAGAAATGGTATTACGGAATTCCTGGAATTGCAGTAAAACCGCAAATTTTTTCAGATTAAAAAAACAAACTTTGTTTTTTTAGTCCTGATTAAGAAAAATGTTGAAGTGGGTTGAAAAATGTGGAAGGAGTAGTCGCCAGAAAAATTGGAGAAAAACGGTTTGAAAACAGAAATTCTGGGAATTCCTGGAATTTTGGAAATGATAGTTTGAATGTCCAGTATGAGGGAAATGTGTTGAAGGTGGAATGGTTTGAAAAATGTGGAAATTGTGGAAGATTGAAAAGGGGCCAATTCGTTTGGAATGGGAAAAATTCTGGGAAATCCGAGATTTTTTGGAATGTTTCAAGAGAAAGCCTGTGATTCCCGAATAGGCTGAACAGTTTGAAGTTGGAACCGTTTGAATCGGATGAAAAATGTGGGAGTTGTGCAACTTTGAAAAATGTCCCATTCTTTTCAATGGGAATTTCAGGTACACTTAGGAATTTGGGGAAAAGCGGGTAACTTTTTTAATGAAATGTTGTGAATGTTGGAAATAAGTCGGTGTTGGAATTTTTCAAACGGATCGAGAAATGTTGACGTAATAACATTTTTAATTGAGAAATGGTATTATGGAATTCCTGGAATTACAGGAAAACTGCAAATTTTTCCAGATAAAAAATACAACTTAGTTTAAAAAAAAAAAAAAAACGGGAATACAGGGAATTCCTGGAATTTTGAAAATGATAGTTTGAATGTCCAGTATGAGTGAAATGTGTTGAAGGTGGAATGGTTTGAAAAATGTGGAAATGGTGGAAGTTTGAAAAGGGGCCAATTCATTTTGAAGGAGAAAAATTCTGGAATTCTGGGAAATCTGAGATTTTTGAGAATTTTTCAAGAGAAAGCTCGCAATTCCCGAATAGGCTGAACATTTTGAAGTTGGAACGGTTTGAATTGGATGAAAAATGTGGAAGTTGTGCAACTTGGAGAAAAGTCCCGTTCTTTTCAATGGGAATTTCATGGACATTTGGGAATTTTGGGAATTATTTTTTTTAATGAAATGTTTTGAATGTTGTGAATGAGTCGGTGTTGGAATTTTTCAAACCGATCGAGAAATATTGAAGTAGTAACATTTTTAATTGAGAAATTGTATTACGGAATTCCTGGAATTACATGAAAACCGCAAATTTTTTCAGATTAAAAAAACAACAAAAAACTTAGTTTAAAAAAAAAAAACGGGAATATAGAGAATTCCTGGAATTTTGAAAATGATGGTTTGAATGTCCAGTATGAGTGAAATGTGTTAAAGGTGGAATGGTTTGAAAAATGTGGAAATCGTGGAAGTTTGAAAAGGGGCCAATTCATTTTGAATGGGAATAATTCTGGAATTCTGGGAAATCTGAGATTTTTGAGAATTTTTCAAGAGAAAGCTCGCGATTTCTGTATAGGCTGAAAAGTTACAAAATGGAACGGTTTAAATCGGATGAAAAATGTGGGAGTTGTGCAACTTAGAAACATGTCCCGTTCTTTTCAATGGGGATTTAATGGAAATTTGGGAATTTCGGGGAAAGCGGGAATTTTTTTTTTTTAATGAAAGGTTTTGAATGTTGTGAATGAGTTGGTGTTAGAATTTTTCAAACCGGTCGAGAAATGTTGAAGTGGTAACATTTTTAATTGAGAAATGGTATTACGGAATTCCTGGAATTTCAAGAAAACCGCACATTTTTAAGATTAAAAAAAAGTTTTCTTTTGTCCTGACTAAGAGGAATGTTTGGACGGTGGAACGGTTTAAGTGGGTTAAAAAATGTGGAAATGGTGGAAGTTTGAAAAATGGCCAATTCATTTGGAAAACTTCTGGGAAATCTGAGATTTGGGGGAATTTTTCAAGAGAAAGCCCGTAATTCCCGAATAGGCTGAACAGTTTGAAGTTGGAACAGTTTGAATCGAATGAAAAATGTGGGAGTTGTAGAACTTTGAAAAATGTTATGTTCCTTCCAATGGGAATTTCCTGGACATTTGGGAATTTCAGGAAAAGCGGGAATTTTTTTTTTAATGAAATATTTTGAATGTTGTGAATGATTCGGAGTTGTACTTTTTCAAACCGGTCGAGAAATGTTGATGTAGTAACATTTTTAATTGAGAAGAGCGCACAAGGCGGATAACCAACTAAGAGAGCTAGCATGGGAGCTAGAAAACAAAAGGAACTTAGCATGGAAGCTAGCAAAAACAAAAAGGGGCCTAGCATGGAAGCTAGCGGGTAGCGAGCATGAAAAGAGAAGTCGTACATGTAATATGAAAACATTCGGGAAGCAGAGAACAAAAAAACAGTAAGCTACAAACATCTAACAAATTTAGCTTACCGCTACGCTGCAAAGACATGACACGGTACGACACGAGAGGAGCAACAATACATGAGCGACATGCAATACGTGACAATAATCCAGCACTCGACTGGAGGACAAAACAGGTTCAAATCGGAGTGGGCTGATTGACACCAGGTGTGGCCAGGTGCCAATCAGCCGCAGCTGAGGGAAAACAGCGCTCAGGGAGAATGACAGGAAATCAACAAAATAAGAGCGCTGACAGGAAATACTACACACACTGGAAAAAAACAGAACACAAACAAACTGTCAGGGGCCAGACTGACATACTCAACTTTTAGGTTAACATTTTCAACCCAATAGTTTGGTTGGGAATAAGCCAACATTAAGTTATCATAACTCAACTTTTGGGTTAAATAATTCAACGCTAAAGTTGGGTCGAAAAAATTAACCCAAAATTGGGTTATTTTTTAACCCACCATTTTTATTTATTAAGTCAAAGGAACTCACTAGTTTTTAATATTTGTTTCCTAAAATCCAGTCATACATCTTATATTTTTTCAGCTCTTTTTATTTGCCGTTTAAGCATTTGTACACACGTGTGTGTGTGTGTGTGTGTGTGTGTGTGTGTGTGTGTGTGTGTGTGTGTGTGTGTGTGTGTGTGTGAGACACAGGAAACCGTTACGAGGTCAAAGGTGAAGTAATTGCTGCACTAATGGTTGTGAAGACCGCAAAAATGCAAAGTTGTTGTTTTTTTTCCTCCCTCCGAGGTCCAGATGTGTGAATACTCCCTGACATGTCTGTCTGACTCCCCCGCAGAGCAGGAAAATTCTCCTCAAGGTGCCGATGATGACTTTTTAATGATGTTCTAAGTATAGGGTTGTCACCATACCAGGATGTCAGTAGTCGATACATGTGAATTTCCACAATTCTAGATTCTTATCCGATACCACTAAAACGTTTTAAGTTCGATACTTAAGTGTCAAGTACTGTACTTAAAATCATTATGCTTCAACATAAATGTTCACGTGTTTTTAAACTGAATTATCGTCTGCTATCAGGTAACTATTCAAGTACCGTATTTTGTGGACTATGGACCGGTATATAAGCCGCACCCACAAAATATTTTCCATATATCCATAACCAATCAATCAATGTTTACTTATATAGCCCTAAATCACAAGTATCTCAAAGGGCTGCACAAGCCACAACGTTTTATATATATATATATATATATATATATATATATATATATATATATATATATATATATATATATATATATATATATGTGTGCACATAGATGTATGTATGTATATATACGTATCTCTATATATATGTATATATGTGTATATATGTATGTATGTATGTATACATACATATATATATATATAAAGGCAAAGGACGGACTAAAAAAATAACATTTAAAAAAGAAGTAAAAACATTGAAATAGCAAATACAAATTACCCTAAGAACAATTTGTTTGATAAAAAGCAGTTAGAAAGTAAAAAATAGTTAAAAAAGTTAAAGATTAAAAACAGTTTAAAGTGTCATGCTGGGTTAAAAGCCAGTGAATAAATGTATGTATGTATATATATATATATATATATATATATATATATATATATATATATATATACATATGTACTGTATATATATATATACATATATATATGTATATGTGTGTGTGTGTGTAATTAAATACCTAAGCTATAGGCTCCTAGGAGCTACCAGCTACACAACAGCTAAGCACACTATAGCTCACGAGCTAGTCATACGTAATGACTCTCCTCATTGCATTGTCTAAAACATGACATTTGTCAATATAAATAAGTTCTAAAAAGTTATAGTTGCATATTACTTGTTGTGATCCGTTATTCGGATCTTCACATGTTATTGTTTATTTTTCCATCTGTGTTTTCATTCTCCGTCCGACCCATTTATTTCCTGTTTTGTCCATCACTATGGTTACTCACTAGTTCACCTGCTACACTAGGTCCCGCACACCTGCTTCAGATAATCATCTTCCCTTTATAAGCCTTCCCCTTTTCATTATTCTTTCTCGGATCCTAATTTGCCCAGGCGCAACAGTGACGACTCTCGACCTTCATCTTCTTCGTATATATATTCTTGCTAGCTTTTACGCTAATCCATTTGTTTATTTCCAGCTCACATGCTAAGGAATTGTTTTTCTGTTTTTGTGTGCCTTCGTGCCAGCTTAGTTTATCATTCTGTATTTCTTAGTTCTCTTTTGTTTGCCTTCTCTTTACACCAGTGTTTTTGTTCCTAGCCTTTTTATTATTTAATAAATACATTATATCTTACCTTTGCTGTGTTCTGCTTCGACGCATCCACGGGACAACAACACCGGCATTACCATGCTGAAAAAGAGTCATTACATTACTTACACATACAAAGTCGCCAAGGCGAGTAAAGTATTCAGTAACAAACGTGTCCGCGTCATGAGCTTAACCTAACTGTTGTGGCCACTAGGTGTCGCAAAAGACACCACACCACTCCAACTTAAAAGACAGCATATGTCCATTTCACATGATCAATAATAAACATGTTAGCGTTTGATTAATTTCGCCTGATCAAACATTTCCTAACATGCTGCACAGATAAAATAATACAAGTATATATGACTCCTGCTGATATTGTATCGGATTGATCGGTATCTTATCGTAAGTAAAAAAAAATTGAAATACAGACTATGGAGACAAAGTAGCTAAGTTGGCAACACTGATCCTTTCTGCTACATCTTCTTATTCTCTGGCAGAGCAGCTGTGTAGTTAACAGGAGGCCCCAAATCTATCCGTGGCAGGCCGCCACAAATAAATGAAAGTGCAGAAAGTATAGGGAAAATGTACTCAGTTTTGCTTTGAGCGACATCAACAAGCGATCATGTAGACACCAGTGTAAACGCTGCTGATGGGATTATGTTGAATTTTACAGCCACTAAGTGTGGATTTATTGTGAATGAAAAGAGTCTGCGGTGCTGGATGTTAAATTGTTTGTGATGATCACATGACACGCCGCAGCGTTTGCTTTCTCCATTCGTTCTCTTCCTGCCGAGCGGCGCGTCTCTTGACAGCGATGTCATCCCCTCTGCAGCGTCTGACGACTGATTCCCATACTTTTTTATTTTCATACTCCAAAAGCTCATCTGCTCGAAGTCACTTTTGACTACTCTCGTTTTGCTCGCCTGGCGAGTGACAGGAATCATAACATACTTGTTGCACTTTTATTTATATATATATATATATATATATATATATATATATATATATATATATATATATATATATATATATATATATATATTCACGTATATATATATATGTATATATATATACGCATATATATATATATATATGTATATATTTATTTATATGTATATATATATATTTTTATATATATAAACATATATTTATTTTATTTTTTTTCTCACGTTAAAACATTTTAGATCTACTCATATCCATCCGTCCATATAAATATACATACATTTATACACATATACTGTACATATATATATATATATATATATATATATATATATATATATATATATATATATATATATATATATATATATATATATATATATATATATATATATATGTACATCCATCCATCCATTTTCTACCGCTTATTCCCTTTGGGGTTGCAGGGCGCGCTAGTGCCTATCTCAGCTACTATCGGGCGGAAGGTGGCGTACACCCTGGACAAGTCGCCACCTCATTGCAGATATATATACATACATATATACATATGTGTGTATATATATATATATATATGAGGTGGCGACTTGTCCAGGGTGTACACCGCCTTCCGCCCGATTGTAGCTGAGATAGGCGCCAGCACCCCCCGCGACCCCAAAAGGGAATAAGCGGTAGAAAATGGATGGATGGATATATCTATATATATATATATGTATGTGTGTGTGTGTGTGTGTATATTTCCCCCCCTTAACTTATCGAAGTGGAATTTTTGATGTGAAGTAATTAGATAGCCTTAGATACTGTAGCTCAATAATTCATAACAACATCGATTAAGTCATAAATAATTTTTAAGCGAATGACTGTTTAAAAAAAATAAAAAATCCCACTAAAATTATCGGGGATCGAAAAGTGTCACACTCAAAAAAGTGTTCATACGTCATAATTTTTTTAATTTTTTTTATTTTAACCAGTAAATCTCTAGATTACTTTCAGATCTGTCCGTCGATTATAAATTTGTTTTACTAGTAGTAGTAATCATTTGTTTGTTCATTGTATGCCCTTTTTAGTCGTAGAAACCTTGTATGGCAAAGCACACAAAATATGAAATATTTCCCAAAAACATTTCAAATTGCAATATTTGATGTTAAGTACCGTATTTCCCTGAATTGCCGCCGAGGCGCTAATTAATTTAAAACCTCTTCTCACTCCTGCGCTTACGAAAGGCATGCGGTAAAAGTAAGCATGCGCTAATTATTTTAAAACCTCTTCTCACTCCGGAACATACCAAAGGCATGCAGTAAAAATCTGAGTTTTATGTAAGCTTGGACCTTAAATCCTACTGAATAGCTCTTAATCTTCTTCCCTTCATGTGATTTCAAATTACCGGTATTGAAATCAGCCTCCTCCATTTTGAAAATGATGCCAGGGGAAGTGTAAATCGTGACGTCACGAGTTTGAGCTGGCGGTAATACTAAACATGCGCTAATTATTTTGGGAAGCGAGTTTGACCCGGCAGTAATTCAAGGAAATACGGTAATCTGAGCCTTAAATAGCTCAAAAATTCATAACAACATTTATTTTGATTAATTATTTTTTGAGCAATGATAGTTTAAAAAAATTATTTAAAAAATGCCTAAATGGCAGTGTTTGGGTTAGGGTTATAGGAGTAAACATTGCAAATGTTCTTAATAAATGTCCCCTAGTATTATTTTTATAATGTGCCTTAAAAAATTAGCTACGGGCAGCAAATGCCCCCCGGCCCGCAATTTTGATCCCTCCGCTTTATGCTGATTATTTCAGTTTCAGAACGCACATTTCCAAACAAGTGCACACATTTAAGTCCAAAAATGATCACGCTCTGAGCAATTATAAGGTAATGTTGGGATTTTGTCCACAAAACGTGTACATCCTTGTATGAATGTTATTGACTGAATTAAGCGCGTGCATATTAATGCAAAGATGTCTGTAATTATACCCAGGTTATGAATGAAAGTGGATATGATTGTTATATTTCTTCCTTCCAGCCGGCGAACTTTGACTGGTGCGTCAGTCAAACTACATTGATTGAAATTAAACCTTCAACCGTCGTCAAACATTAATTATACAAGGGTGTTAGTGTTTGCTCAGGTTGCTCATTAATATTCATGGAAATTACACATGATGGCAGAAAGTGGTAATATTTAGCTTATTTGGAGCAACACGTACACAATTTAACTTGCCTGAGAAGGAGTAGGAGGAAGTGGAGCATATTTGCCTGCAGTTTATTTTCACCATCTCAAAGTAATTACTGATAGTTTGTTAACTCCATGGGTATAACATTCTTTTTCAAAAGTGTTATAGTAAAATAACACTATGTATATATATATATATATATATATATATATATATATATATATATATATATATATATATATATATATATACATATATATATATATATATATATACATATATATATATATATATATACATATATGTAGGTGTGGGAAAAAATCACAAGACTACTTCATCTCTACAGAGCTGTTTCATGAGGGGTTCCCTCAATCATCTCCTGATGATTGAGGGAACCCCTCATGAAACAGCTCTGTAGAGATGAAGTAGTCTTGTGATTTTTTCCCACACCTACATATTGCGCTCTACCACGGTATCGAGCACTATTCTCCGGATAATCCAATCAAGACATATATATACATATATATATATATATATATATATATATATATATATATATATATATATATACATATATACATATCTATATATATATATATATTTATATAAACACACATACATGTATATATGTAAATATATTTTTATATACATACATACATTCATATATACAGTGTATATATGCATACATATATACATACATATACATATAGATACATATATAAATGTATGTTTATATGTATATTTATGCATATATATGTATGTATATAATGTAATTTTACCAAATTAATGTCAAACGTAAATATATATATTTATATGTATATATGTCTATATGTATATAAATACACACACACACACACACATATATATATACATACATACATTTATATATACAGTATATAATTTATATGTATTTATTTTGCCGTTTTTGTTCACATTTTGAAGGTGTTTTAATGAATATACATGCATGTTTAACATATAGATTCCTATCTTTCATGAAGACAAGAATATAAGTTGGTGTATTACCTGATTCTGATGACTTGCAATGATTGGAATCAGACGTTCACGTTTTCAAATGGAGGAGAAAAAAAGTTCCTCTTTTCTGTCTAATACCACATGAAAGTCGTTGGTTTTTGGTATCTTATCTGTCCAGCTTCCATATTAGTTTTTATACACTTTACAATAAATACATTGGCGCCAAACTCCGTAGCTTGCTAGCTTGTTTGCGCTGGCTTTCGGAGACTCTTATTTTGTTAGCGCAGGCGCGATGGAGCGGCACTTTTATTGTGAAGACAGGAACTGTGCGATCAGTCTTTAGGCTTTTGACGGGAAGTACGGTTGAAATAAAGTGTCTTTTTTACTTTACACTTTTGATTGATTGATTGAAACTTTCATTAGTAGATTGCACAGTACAGTACATATTCCGTACAATTGACCACTTAATGGTAACACCCGAATAAGTTTTTTAACTTGTTTAAGTCGGGTCACGTGACCGCCTGGCTCTGTTTGATTGGTCCAACGTCACCAGTGACTGCATGTGATTGGTGAAACGCAGGCATGCGTAGATTCTACTTTGAAGCTCTGTCATGAACCAAAACAAACATTAATAGATCGATAAAAAAAAAAAGTAGCGAGCTGAATGCAGATAAATGAAACAGAGTAAAAGTAGTGTTTATTCTCTATAAATATACTCGAGTAAAAGTAAAAGTATGTTGCATAAAAACTACTCATAGAAGTACAATTTATCCCAAAAGTTACTCAAGTAAATGTAACCGAGTAAATGTAGCGCGTTGCTGCCCACCTCTGTGTGTATATATATATATATATATATATATATATATATATATATATATATATATATATATATATATATATATACATATATATGTATATATATATATATATATATATATATATATATATATATATATATATATATATATACATATATATATATATATATATATATATATATATATATATATATATATATATATATATATATATATATATATATATATATATATATATATATATGTATGTGTGTGTCCAAAGCCTGCAACTTCCCGGCACATTTTGGTGAACTCGCATAATATTCAGCAGTAATCTTGCTGCTGCATCTCCTCTGAGTTGGTGAAAGTTCATTGTAAATTACAAATCATGCCCCTCACCTGGATAGTAGAAGGCTGTGGACATAAACCGAGAAGTTGGTCAACTTTGACATTCGACCTATACCCCGGGATGGTTTTTAAGCCTTCGTAAAGATTTTAATTAAATCTTCTTTTAAACGGGAAGATACATATATCTTATCAGTCGGCATCCTAGTGAGAGCAGACATTGTGCATTAAGCGAGTGTTTTATTATGTTTGTAGTTTGTGTAGCTTGTTTAGCACTTAGAATTTATTCTACATGATTAGTAGTGTTGTTGATTCTGAAGGGAAAAGCAAATATCCAAATGCGCCTGTTGTTGTATGCTGAAAATGAGCAAAATAAGTAAATATTACATGTTATAATGAATGTTACTACATTACAGATACAGTATACCCACAGCATGTATATAAGCGTTGATGGAAGTTTTTGGATGTTCTTTTTTTTAAATAGAGTTCCATTGTCAGCTGACTTTTGTCAACTTTTATTTACGATTTAGAATGCAAAAAAAAAAACAGAAACATAAATGTTTTTGTCTTATGTGAATAATAGGCAACATTCCATGCAGCTGGAACATAAATAATTATTATATATGGACAAGTATCTGTTTTCCAATGTTTTTGTTGCAATAACGGCCTTTTTGCGTTTTAAGGTTACGAAGAATACTTAAAATGTTGGTAAGAATTTCAGAAAATCACGAGTTGAGTCAATGTTATCGGAAAAATATCGCAGGTTTTACTGCAACTTTCTTAAAAAAAAAAGCGGCCTGCAAATTTTGGGCAAAATAACAAAAACTCCTGGTGGAACTGATCACTGGTTAGGACAGGGGTCGGCAACCCAAAACGTTGAAAGAGCCATTTTGGAACAAAAATACAAAAAAAAAAAATCCGTCTGGAGCCGCAAAAAATTAAAAGCCTTCTATAAGTGATGCAATGAAGTCAACACATTATATAAGTGTCTATATTAGCTTATTAAAAAGTCTTATATTTTGTGTTCTAATGAAAGCAACACATGATGTGTCTATATTAGCCTACTATCAAAATGACTTTAAAAATCTGTGGATGTCGCGTCTCAGCGGAGTTGGCTGTTCAGAGTTGAACAAGGTTTTATTGACCATAAATATTCTGCGGCTTTGACTTTTCAGTCTGTCGTCTTCCTCTCCAACTCTCCAACCCTCCTTCTCCTGCTGCTCCTGGACTGCTACTGTTAAAGACAACAGGTGATTAGACAACTCGTACCACCTGGGAAATCTAATCACCTGCCAGCTGTGTCTCGCCTTCAACACTAGCACGCCCCGTATGATGGTGCTCTGTCTTCAGCACCATGGACAGAGGCGGTGACCTTTGCGCCTGCAGGCGCGCTGATCACTCCCTCCCTCCACAAAGTCCAATATAAGTGTTATAATGAAGACAACACATGATGTAAGTGTCTATATTAGCTATAATAGACTACTACCAAAATGACTTTGTGTCACAGGCTGAAGCAAATCTTTGTTGACAGAAATGTTGAAATGTAATATTTATTCTACACATTTTTACAACATTGGAAAACATTAGTAAAACGCAGGCCTCTCAGAGGGTGAGATACCTCTCCTAAATGACTGGGTTAGATTGGCCAAAGGTATAGATGTGTGTGTCCAAGTTAAAGGAATCGGCAGGCTGTCTTCTTCTAATGAATTTATTACAATCTTTGCAAGCAGGGTAACGTTTGCTGTGGTGTGGAACAACTAGGCACACAAACCACTATCAGAAATACAATATTACGTACAGATAATGTGTCATGAGAAATGCAAATATTGCAAATTAAATACACAGAAGACGTAAGTAAAGGAATGTTAGTTAGCATCAGTTAGCTTGCAGTCATGCACTGACCAAATATGCCTGATTAGCACACCACAGAAGTCAATAACATCAACAAAGCTCACCTTTGTGCATTCACGCACAGCATAAAACGTAGAGGTTGCCCTCAAGTGGGTTCTTCAGACCACCACAAACTGCCAGGAGAGCTCGGGATTCTGGGTATAACCCTGTTTTATTTTTCCTCAATTTGTGCAAAATCTTTTGCTTTTCAGCAAAGCGTCGGTTCCGCGTGTGTGTCTCTCAGCAGCACCCCCAACTCCAACCACACGTCTCGTCAAGGCTGCCGCTAATAAAGGCGCCAGGTGATTAGATAACAAGGCCCACCTGGGCTATCTAGGCACCTGTCGCCGTCTTCGAGGCCGGTCCTGATACACCCCATTCCGTGGCAGACCCGCAGGCCACACCCCCCTCCACAGTGGACGGAATGATACAAAGGAGTGTCATAAAACATGGCTTTCTCTAGCATGAGTTCAAGGCATACTTGCCCACCCTCCAGGATTTTCCGGGAGACTCCCAAAAGTCAACGCCTTTTCCGAAAACCTCCAAGGACAAATTTTCTCCCGAAAATCTCCCGAAATTCAGGCTGAGCTGGAGGCCATGCCCCCTCCAGCTCCATGCGGACCTGAATCAGCAATGTTGTGACCCTCTTAAACAGGACAATACTGCCATCTACTGTACATAGAGTAGAATAGAATGTACTTTATTGATCCCTGGGGGAAATTAAGCACCACAGTTCGCTCACAATAAACAATGATAATAATAAATAATATAATATATATAAATATTCTACATACTGTATATTCTACATTTAAGTGCAGTCAAGGAGCATATGCATTAGTGAGTCTGTTCTGAAGCCCACAGTAAAGAGACTTAACTTCATCACGTCGCCTGGTTATTGACTTCAACCCAATATATTACACCGTCAACGAGCAAAATGAAGAAATACGCTTGCAAGTTCCAAAACGAATGGCAGAACAAAGGTTACTCAAATAGTGAAAGTTAAGTGTTTTTTTTTTTTTTTAGTAACCAGCAAGCACAGTACAGTTAGTAGAACAACTGTTTTTATTACTGTGTGTTTGATAGGTGCCGTTGGAAATTCAACTATTTATTTTATTTATATGTCATAAAATAATTATATATATATATATATCTAGAATTCACTAAAAGTCAAGTATTTCATACATACACATATACATATATATATATATATATATATATATATGTATATATATATATATATATATATATATATATATATATGTATATATATATATATATATATATATATATATATATATATATATATATATGAAATACTTGAGTTGGTGAATTATACTCCTCCCCTCTTAACCACGCCCCCCGCCCCAACCACGCCTCCGCGCAACCCCCAAATATGCCCCCCCCACCAGTTACCTCCCCGAATCGGACATTTCAAGGTTGGCAAGTATGGTTCAAGGACCGCCAAAATTTGTCGGACAAAACGGCGCTCGCCAAATACTCTCATCGGTGAAGCATGTTTAATATAAAAAGTGGGATTTTTAACATAATAATAATAGAAAATAATAATACATTTTATTTGTAAAAAGCACTTTACGTTGAGCAAACAACCTCAAAGTGCTACGGTGTATTAAAAATAAAAAAATAAAAATGATAATAATAAAATGATAATAAAAATAAATGAAATATAAAAACTAGACTACAGCCTAATAGCTAAAGTTAGTATGCATATATCTATAAAAAGGCTTTTTTAAAAGAAGGGTTTTTAAGCCTTTTTTAAAAGCATCCACAGTCTGAGGTGCCCTCAGGTGGTCAGGGAGAGCGTTCCACAGACTTGGAGCAGCAGAGCAGAAAGCCCGGTCTCCCATAGTTCGTAGCTTCGTCCTTGGAGGTTGGACAACAATTAGGAAGGTTTGTATCATGTTGTCCTCCTACAGAAAATATATTAAAACATATTTTTCTATTTTCATACATTTTTTTGAAAAATCCAGGGAGCCACTAGGGCGGCGCTAAAGAGTCGCAGGTTGCAAAGTAGTCGCACTATTGATCATGTGATACGCACAAGTCCATACGAGGACCTAATATACAGGTTGCTTGGAGCATCTTGAGCCAACAATGAAACGTTCATTGAGGACCAGCTGAGAAACAACCACGAGTTCTCGGCTCTGAGTCCATCCGGCTGGAGGACTGTCATGTTTTTGCTCCTGCCGGCCACGGATTATGTGCGGCAAATAAAGCCGTGACCGTCCGAAGCACGCCAGAGGTGCGGACGGCGGCCAACGGTGGGGGGTTTGGAGTAGATGGAAGGCGGCGGTCCTGAAGAGACGCCATATGACGAGCAGAAGAAGAGAAAGTGACAATGAAAGACGGGGAGGCTGGGAAATATTGCTGCCTATTCTTCTTCCTGTTCCCATGGCGATAGCTGCCTTCATCTCAGGCGGGATGTGAGCGTATGAGCGACAGGGCCTTGGGACTACGCAGGGTTCGCCTTAGCAGCATTCAATTGTCTGGAAGCATCAGCTGTTATTATGTGTGTGTGTGTGTGTGTGTGTGTGTGTGTGTGTGTGTTTTGGCAATGCTCACTTAATGGGGACATTGCTCTGTTCACACAGTCACCTTTAGGGGACCTCTGACTGTAGGGGGACCCATAAACAGGTACCCTACAGCAGTGGCCCCCAACATTTTTGTAGCTGCGGACCGGTCAACGCTTGATAAATTGTCCGGCAGGGAAGGGGATTCTTTTTTATTTTTTTCTTCTTCTTTTTCTTAGTCATGAAAAAGGGTTTTTTTGGGGGGTTGGTGCACTAATTGTAAGTGTATCTTGTGTTTTTTTATGTTGATTTAAAGGCCTACTGAAATGAGATTTTCATATTTAAACAGGGATAGCAGGTCCATTCTATGTGTCATACTTGATTATTTCGCGATATTGCCATATTTTTGCACAAATGATTTAGTAGAGAACATCGACAACAAAGTTAGCAACTTTTGGTCGCTAATAAAAAAGCATTGCCTTTACTGGAAGTAGCAGACCATGTGTGCGTGACGTCACCGGTGTGAGGGCTCATCCTCACATCCTCAGATTGTTTATAATGTGAGCCACCAGCAGCAGGCGAAATTTGGACCGAGAATGCGCCGATTTCCCCATTAATTTGAGCGAGGATAAAAGATTTGTGGACGAGGAAAGTTAGATTGAAGCAGTAATAAAGAAAAAGAAAAGGCGATGGCTCCAAGCGGCGGCAGTGGGAGACTTTCAGATGTAATTAGACACATTTACTAGGATAATTCTGGAAAATCCCTTATCTGCTTATTGTGTTAATAGTATTTTAGTGTCATACCTTAAAGTCGGATGGCTGCGGTGAACGCCAGTGTCTCTGAGAGACGCCGAGGAGCCAAGATCACAGCTGCCTTTTTGAGCTGCAGGATGAGGTCGCATAATCCACTAAAGTCTCCGGTAAGAGCCGACTTGATATCACAATTTTCCCATCCAAAAACTTGCTGGTTGACGTAGAGAAACATGTTTGCTTGACCGCTCTGTGTTAAAGCTTCACAACAAAGAAACACCGGCTGTGTTTCGGTGCTAAAGGCAGCTGAAATCCACCGCTTTCCACCAACAGCATTCTTCTTTGACGTCTCCATTATTAATTGAAAAAATTGCAAAAGATTCAGCAACACAGATGTCCAAAATACTGTGTAATTGCGCGATGAAAAGAAACGACTTTTAGCCGTAAGTGGTGCTGGGCTAATCTGTCTCCAACCAATAACGTCACAAACACGCGTCATCCTTCCGCGATGTTTTCAACAGGAAACTCCGAGGGAAATTTAAAATGTAATTTAGTAAACTAAACCGGTCGTATTGGCATGTGTTGCAATGTTAAGATTTCATCATTGATATATAAACTATCAGACTGCGTGGGTTTCAGTAGGCCTTTAATAAAAAAAAATAATAATAATTATACAAATTTATAAAAAATTCTTCTGGGTCGCGGCCCGGTGGTTGGGGACCACTGCCCTACAGGGAAACCTTTTTAAATGATAGTCAGATCCATTCTGAAGATGCCTAAGTGATTTTTAAGCTTTGGCCCATAAAACATGTTTACTAGTTAGTTTGAGTGTGAGACATTTGCACCGCAGCCCCCTCATCGGGCTGTAGCTGGTACTGCACTCGCTGCTCTGCTCACGCTTCTTCCGTGTATAGTTGATCACTTTTTTAAATTTTTTTAAATGGTCCTCAGTAGTCACGTACAAATGTGTGTGAATTATGCGAAATTATTTAAATTTGGTCCCCATGAACCACATTAACTTGTTTGGGCAATGCTGACTTAATGGGGACATCGGTCTGTTTACACAGTCACCTTTAAGGGACCTCTGATGGTATGGGGACCAATAAACAGGACCCCTAAAGGGAAACCTTTTTAAATGATAATCAGATCCATTCTGAAGACGCCTAAGTGATTTTTAATATATTTAATTTGAACTTTTTTTTTTTCTTTTAAATGGTCCTCAGTAGTCACCTACAAATGTGTGTGAATTATGCAAAATTATGAAAATTCAGTCCCCATGAACCATATTAACTCATTTTCCCCAGGGTCCCCAGTAAGAATGATCAGCACATTATCAATCATCAATCAATCAATGTTTACTTATATAGCCCTAAATCACTAGTGTCTCAAAGGGCTGCACAAACCACTACGACATCCTCGGTAGGCCCACATAAGGGCAAGGAAAACTCACACCCAGTGGGACGTCGGTGACAATAATGACCCAGTGGGACGTCGGTGACAATGATGACTATGAGAACCTTGGAGAGGAGGAAAGCAATGGATGTCGAGCGGGTCTAACATGATACTGTGAAAGTTCAATCCATAATGGATCCAACACAGTCGCGAGAGTCCAGTCCAAAGCGGATCCAACACAGCAGCGAGAGTCCCGTTCACAGCGGAGCCAGCAGGAAACCATCCCAAGCGGAGGCGGATCAGCAGCGCAGAGATGTCCCCAGCCGATACACAGGCAAGCAGTACATGGCCACCGGATCGGACCGGACCCCCTCCACAAGGGAGAGTGGGACATAGGAGAAAAAGAAAAGAAACGACAGATCAACTGGTCTAAAAAGGGAGTCTATTTAAAGGCTAGAGTATACAAATGAGTTTTAAGGTGAGACTTAAATGCTTCTACTGTGGTGGCATCTCAAACTTTTACCGGGAGGGCATTCCAGAGAACTGGAGCCCGAAATGAAAAAGCTCTATAGCCCGCAGACTTTTTTTGGGCTTTGGGAATCACTAATAAGCCGGAGTCCTTTGAACGCAGATTTCTTGCCGGGACATATGGTACAATACAATCGACAAGATAGGATAGAGCTAACCCGTGTAGTATTTTATACGTAAGTAGTAAAACCTTAAAGTCACATCTTAAGTGCACAGGAAGCCAGTGCAGGTGAGCCAGTACAGGCGTAATATGATCAAACTTTCTTGTTCTTGTCAAAAGTCTAGCAGCCGCATTTTGTACCAACTGTAATCTTTTAATGCTAGACATGGGGAGACCCGAAAATTATACGTTACAGTAGTCGAGGCGAGACGTAACAAACGCATGGATAATGATCTCAGCGTCTTTAGTGGACAGAATGGAGCGAATTTTAGCGATATTACGGAGATGAAAGAAGGCCGTTTTAGTAACGCTTTTAATGTGTGCCTCAAAGGAGAGAGTTGGGTCGAAGATGATACCCAGATTCTTTACCGTGTCGCCTTGTTTAATTGTTTGGTTGTCAAATGTTAGAGTTGTTTTATTAAATAGAGGTCGGTGTCTAGCAGGACCGATAATCAGCATTTCCGTTTTTTTGGCGTTGAGTTGCAAAAAGTTAGCAGACATCCATTGTTTAATTTCATTAAGACACGCCTCCAGCTGACTAGAATCCGGCGTGTTGGTCAGCTTTAGGGGCATGTAGAGTTGGGTGTCATCAGCATAACAGTGAAAGCTAACACCGTGTTTGCGTATGATGTCACCTAGCGGCAGCATGTAGATGCTGAAGAGTGCAGGGCCAAGGACCGAACCCTGGGGAACTCCACACGTTACCTTAACGTAGTCCGAGGTCACATTGTTATGGGAGACGCACTGCATCCTATCAGTAAGATAAGAGTTAAACCAAGACAGGGCTAAGTCTGACATACCAATTCGTGTTTTGATACGTTCTAATAAAATATTATGATCGACGGTATCGAAAGCAGCGCTAAGATCGAGGAGCAGCAACATAGCTGACGCATCAGAATCCATCGTTAGCAATAGATCATTAGTCATTTTTGTGAGGGCTGTCTCCGTGGAGTGATTTGCCCTGAAACTGGATTGAAAGGTTTCACATAGATTGTTAGACGCTAAGTGTTCATTTAAATGCTCCGCAACAATTTTTTCGAGGATTTTTGAAATAAAGGGAAGGTGAGACACCGGTCGGTAGTTTACCATGAGGTCGGGATCGAGGTTAAGTCTTTTGAGAAGAGGATGAATAACCGCTTTTTTGAATGCTAGGGGAACAGTGCCCGAGGAAAGTGATAAGTTTATAATGTTTAGCACTGATAGACCTAATAATACAAAGAGCTCCTTGATAAGTTTCCCAGGAAGTGGGTCAAGTAAACATGTTGTTTGTTTTATTCCATTTACACGTTGTAACAATTCCTCTAATGTTATTTCCTCAAAACGAGAGAAACTATTTTGGAGGGCTGTATCCGCCGTATATACAATCATATATGTGTTAATAGAACCCAGTTGTAGCTGGGACGCACTGTCTTTAATCTCCTTTCTAATGACTTCAATTTTCTTACTAAAGAATTGCATAAAGTCATCAGCTGAGTGGGTGGAGATACTGGAAGGAGTCCCTTGTTGGGTTAGCGATGCTACCGTACTAAACAAAAATTTAAGATCGTTTTTATTACGGTGGATGAGATTTGAGTAATATTTAGCTTTAGCTAAGGTAAGCATGCGTTTATAAGTTATTAAACCATCACTGCATGCTTGATGGTGCACCTCAAGTTTAGTCGTGCGCCATTTGCGTTCCAGCATTCTACATAATAATTTCTGAGCTCTAGTTTCTTCTGTAAACCACGGGGTACGCTTTTTTGGAGCCTTTTTTAACTTTAGCGGTGCTATGTTATCAATGGTTTCGCGCAGGGCGTCGTTAAAGTTGTTAGTGAGGTTATCAATAGAGCCCACATATTTTGGGAATGGGGCCATTACCGAGGGCAGTAGGTCAGCAAGAGTTGTCGTTGTGGCCGTATTAATGTTGCGGCTGCTATAGCAGCTATTATTATTATTAGTTTGACGAACATGCGTCTGAACCTCGAATTTCATAAGGTAATGATCGGACAATACTTTAGTATACGGGAGTATCGTAACTTTGGAAACGGTGATACCCTTGACAAGCACTAGGTCTATCGTATTAACGTTGCGATGCGTGGGTTCATTTATTATTTGTGTGAGACCACAGCTATCAATTATAGTCTGGAGCGCTACGCACGGTGGGTCCGATGGGGTATTCATATGGATATTAAAGTCCCCCATTATGATTATATTATCGGCGTGTGTCACTAGATCAGCAACGAACTCTGAGAATTCATTGATAAAGTCCGAACAGGGCCCTGGGGGGCGGTAGATAACAGCCAGGTATAGAGGCAGCGGTGTGACAGACCTCATAGTAAGCACCTCAAACGATTTATATTTATTATTTATGTTAGGACTAAGGTTAAAGTTTTCGTTGTATATTAGTGCGACCCCCCAACCCCTTTTAAGAGGACGGGCAATATGCGCATGTGTAAAGTTAGGAGGACATGCCTCATTTAGCGCAAAAAAGTTGTTTGGTTTAAGCCAGGTTTCGCTGAGACCGATGACGTTAAGATTGTTGTCTCTGAGGATATCATTAACTAACAACGTTTTGGGAGACAATGATCTTATGTTTAAAAAACCTATATTATAGGTAGTGGGCTGTTTTAGGGAATTTTTGATCAAATTATCCGTAGTAGCAATATTAATAATGTTGTGTTTATTATGCCCAGTGCATTTAGTATAATGACGACCATATCTAGGAATTGATACGACGGGAATTTTCCGATTGTTTGATTGTTGCTTTGATAAACTGCACGCATCATAGTTTGCCAACTCAGTAGAACGCATGTTCCGATTTTTTGTTTGTTGCTTTGATAAACTGCACGCATCATAGTTTGCCACCTCAGTAGAACACATGTCCAACTCTGAAACAATCAAAGCAGAAAAAACTTGTTCTAACTTAACTGACTCCTTACCCAGACCAGTAGTCTCGCATCTTCCATTTAAATCTGGCTTCAGGATGGGGGGAAGTGGTGTTCTGTGGGGATTAGCCTTCTGCTTTGTTTTTAGCCCCGCTCGACATCCGCATTTCCGATCACACCGCTGGCGTCTGCTCCGCAGACGGCCCCCGCTGCTACTATACTCCCCTGCTTCACAGGCCGCTGGATGTAGCTGCCGAAGTATTCCCATGCTAGTCAGCACGTCTAGCAAGCACGCGTCTATCAGTCCAAAACGGCCCGACATGTTCATTACTTCATTACTTCATCAATCCAGAGATTTAAAGTCGTGTATGAGCTAACTGGACAGTGGTAATTTTTACCAAATTTTTTTATGCCTCCACAACCTGTGGAAAGGGTGGACCCCACAAGTCATGAAAACTTGCTCCCCATTCCGTACAATAACCAGTGTGTGTGTGTGTGTGTGTGTGTGTGTGTGTGTGTATACTGTCACACGGTCCCAGTGGGCGACATGTGGACACTTCCTCATCCTGCTCAGTGCTAAAAAAGTCAACTGTTGATGGCGGCTGCAGCGACGGGACACCAGAGGGGCGGTTTATTCTCCGAGGGGCGCCGCATAGATGAGGGGAAAAAAAGAAAAAGAGGAATTTTAAAATCTGTGTTCAGTTGTCTCCACGTGTGTGAAGCCTGCCCACGCGTTCGCCCCTTTTTTCCGGCAAAGTTGAGATGTACCGAGGCTGGCGTTGACGCGGAAACGTGCCCTCTCTCAAGAGAGTTGCTCGCCCGGGCTTTTTGAGTTCAACAAAGTAAAAAAGATGGAGGCAAGGACACAACATTCCCTTGTTTGCATATTCATTTAATGCTTCACATTCATTTTAATATTTGTGAGGACATATAATAATTAATGCAGGCCATTATTTTGCCCCCTGTCACGATTGTCTCTCCTGTGTTCTATTAATAAATTGATAACCGATTTTCTGCACTGCCGATGAATGGTCTATTTTCGATCTTTTTTCATATTGTAGGGTGCATTAAAGGAGTCATATTATTATTCTTTTTTTCTAAATGTAAAATACTTCCTTATGGTCTACATAACATGTAATGGTAGTTCTTTGGTCAAAATGTTGCATGGATAATGTTTTACAGATCATTTTCAAGCTGCTTTCTGACAGTTTAGTGGTCGGTCTTATTTACGTGGCTCACCTTCGGCAGCATCTTCTCCCCGTCATTTTTGTTGTAGCGGTGTAGCATGCAAGGACGGGAGTGGAAGAAGTGTCGAAAGATGGAGCTAACTGTTTTATTGACATTCTGGCTTTACTCCAATCAATAACGGAGCTGCATGTCCTCATCCGGAAATGACAACAAGGCAGGAATGTGTCCTGTGAAAAAACGTCCAACCGGACCTCTCTAATAACTAAAGTTCCTTGGGTGAATAATGTAAAATCACTACCCCGTCATTTTTGTTGTAGCGGTGTCGCATGCAAGGACGGGAGTGGAAGAAGTGTCGAAAGATGGAGCTAACTGTTTTATTGACATTCTGACTTTACTCCAATCAATAACGGAGCTGCATGTCCTCATCCGGAAATGACAACAAGGCAGGAATGTGTCCCGTGAAAAAAAGTCCAACCGGACCTCTCTAATAACTAAAGTTCCTTGGGTGAATAATTTAAAATCACTACCCCGGTATGTTTTAGTGCTTTCATAGCGAGTTTACTGACAGATATAAGTAAGAACTTTACACTACTTTATATTAGAAATGGCAACAGAGGAGGATGTCCCATAACAAGAAGATATAGAAAAAGAAGCTTATCGACTACAGTGTCGACACGGACTGCAAAGGCTGATGCGCACAATTTTTCAGGATTTATGCAGATCCCAAATTCAAATCAGCAGGTACAAGGATGTAAGAAAAGTTGCTTTTGCATAATGCGAAACAAAACACCATATAATATTTCTTACCTGATGGATACCCCATAATACTACTCCTACGTTTAATCCGCCAACAATCCATCCATTCATAGCTTACCAAAGCCGTACTAAAACATTTTGATAGATTTTTGAGCGCCGTGTTTAATGTTCTATATTTTCAATGGAACGCATAAAATGTCGGTGTTGTTTACTTGAGTCATATTTCCATCATAGTGCAGTCTACACATATCTCTTATGTTTGACTGCCATCTACTGGTCACACTTATCATTACACCATGTACCAAAAACATTGCTGTGAGGGCAGAACGTGCAAGCACAAACGCATGGCTACTTTCAAGATGGTTTGCGCATTCATAAGTGGGCGTGGCCTTTCCGGGCAACCAATATCAAGTTGACTGCGACATAAAAAAAGAAATGTGTTTGAATTAGTGCGCGTGCACCGTGTAATACGTCCGATTTTTGTTCTCCTTGCGTACGTTGTTATTTTGGATTTGAAAGTAGGTCTCAACACAACTCTTACTACATGAGGCCCTCTGTCAGGATACGTGTTTAGGATGGACGCCATCAACAGGCCTTGGCGCTCACATAAGTGAGTAAAACCTAACCAATGACAGATGAGAAGGAAATTATCACCACAAGTCGACATCTTTGTCAATGGAAAAAATGACAAGGCTTGGCTTTATTAATTCTGTTCAGCATTTTATCGAATATATTCGTTCTTATTGATTTTTAACCGTTTCCCTGTTCATGTTCGTTTCTTGTTCATGTCTCTCGTTGGCTTTGTTCATGTTATTCCTGTGCACTACCTTGCTGCACTCACCTTGTATCATGGAGAGGACCCCTCTAGGGTAGACCGGACGCGGAGTGGGTCTGACATAATATTGTTAAAGTTCATTCCATAGTGGAACTATAATTTGTTAGATCCACTATGGAATGAACTTTAACAATATTATGTCAGACCCACTCCGCGTCCGGTCTACCCTAGAGGGGTCCTCTCCATGGTTTCTCATAGTCATCCAAATTGACGTCCCACTGGGTTGTAAGTTTTTCCTTGCCCTTATGTGGGCTCTGAACCGAGCAAAAACCAAAGGATTTAAATGAGTCGTGAGATAAGTAGTGTAGAGGTTGCCCTCTAGTGGGTTCTTCGGACCACCACACACTGCCACGAGAGCCCGGATTTCAGGGTACAACACGGTTTTAATTTCATAAATAGTGCAAGCAAACTGTCTTTCTCCTCCCAACTCCATTAAAGGCGACAGGTGATTAGAGAACAAGGCCCACCTGGGCCATCTACTCACCTTTTTTGAGGCAAGGCACATTTTTTTTCATTTGAAAATACGGAGGCACACCACCAGCAGAGAACGTTAAAAAATGAAAATCCGCCAGGTCCCTCTCGTGCCTTATGTTGAGTTTGTTGGGTTTTTTCCTGTGTGTCGTGCTTTAGTTCTTGTCTTGTGCTGTTATTTTGGTGTTTTCCTGTAGCAGTTTCATGTCTGGTGTTAGCAAGCAAGGTTATTGAAGTTGTTGCTATTCTTCTTTGTGGTGACATTGTTGCTTGCCATGTCATGTGGACGCCTTCTCTGCTCGGCACGCTGCAAGTTTTTGCTGTCGTCCAGCATTCTGTTTCTGTTTACTTTGCAGCCAGTTCAGTTTTACTGTTGTTTTTACATAGCCATCCCTATGCTTCATTGCCTTTATCCTTTCCGTTTTTGTTAATTTGTGGCCTAAGCATTGCACACTGTGGTCAGCATATTGGGATCACAGTTCTAAAGCCGGGTTCGACACAGCACAGACACTAAGGAACGGCCCAGTATTTGCCGATTCTAATTATTGATTTGCAAAAAAAAAATTTTTGGGACCAAATAGGTGAAGTTGCATGATTTCCCAAGGCACACCAAGACAATATCTCACGGCACACAGAGGTTGAAAAAAACTGCGCTACTGGATGGGCAATATCATAATGGCTAACCCTCGCAAACACACGTCTCTCCCTAATGTGTTAAAATATCGATATTTCAAAATGAGAATGGATTCCTTAATAAAGGTGTTTAGGCGTAAAACTAAAACCGAGACAATTCTGACCGAAACATGAGAAGAAAAAAAAAGTCAGGAGGCTTGTTGCTCATTCAGCAGAAAGGAAACCAAAGGTCCTCTTCCTGTTTTTTTTTTATTTTCGTCTCACTGCTCCTTTAAACCCCCCAAAAAGTCGAGAATGGTTATGACATACTATGTGACACATTTTGTCCGCTTTTTCTTCTTCTACGTAGAAGACACAACATCATTGGAATGCAGATATCCGGTAACATTTTGTCATAAAAATACGGAATGACTTGTCGCTAAGCCCCGCCGTACACTCCATTTACAAAACCCAAAACCAGTGAAGTTGGCCCGTTGTGTAAATCGTAAATAAAAAACGATTACAATGATTTGCAAATCCTTTTCAACATAATAAATCATATCATCAAAAGGCTCAGAGAATCTGGAGAAACCACTGCAAGTAACATTGAATGCCCGTGACCTTCGACCCCTCGGGCGGTACTGCATCAAAAAGCGACATCAGTGTGTAAAGGATATCTCCACATGGGCTCACGAACACCTCAGAAAACCACTGTCAGTAACTTCAGTTCGTTGCTACATCCGTAAGTGCAAATTAAGAATATTTTATGCAAAATGTATCTACAACACCCGGAAACGCTGCATCCCAGATGGAATAATGTAAAGTGGAAAAATGTTCTATGGTCTCCGACGAGTCCACATTTCAAATTGTTTTTGGAATCTCTGGAAGAGGAAAAGAACCTTCCGGATTGTTATAAGAGCAAAGTTGAAAAGCCAGCATCTGTGATGGTGTGGGGGTGTCTTAGTGCCCAAGGCATTGGTAACTTACACATCTGTGAAGGCACCAATAATGCTGAAAGGTACATCAAGGTTTTGGAGCAACATATGTTGCCATCCAAGCAACGTTATCTTGGACGCCCCTGCTTATTTCAGCAAGACAATGCCAAGCCAGGTGTTACAACAACGTGTCTTCACAAGTGTGGGTACTAGACTGGCCTGCCTGTAGTCCAGACCTGTCTCCCACTGAAAATGTGTAGCACATTATGAAGCCTAAAATACCACAACAGACTGTTAAACAACTTAAGCTGTACATCAAGCAAGAATGGGAAAGAATTCTACCTGAAAAGCTTCGAAAATTGGTCTCAGTTCCCAAACGTTTACTGATTGTTGTTAAAAGGAAAGGCCATGTAACACAGTTGTAAAAATGCCAAAAAATTACCGCCAGATGGCAGCGCTTTACATGTTACACACTGAGAGCAAGCCAGTAAAAAGCATTGGAATAAGTGGGTCTCGCCTTTCGGTCTGGATGCAAACTATATCCTTGGGCTGTGAATCTTTGGGGAACCAAACAATTTAATTCAATTCCCGGGGGTAACAATTCGATCGGATGGATGGATAGGTGGATGAATTCCAAACGATTCTGGATTTAAAATCAATACTTTTTTTTTTAAATAAGTTCTATGATTAACTAAATTCCTGGATAAAATAGATAAACAGCTCTGATACATTTGTTTTACTTTAAAAAAAAAAATCTGTTTTTGTTTAATACAATTCTATCCAAACATTAAGAATCGTTACAAATAAGAATCGCGATTCATTCAAAACCGTTTTTGACACCGCGAAAACATCCCCCCAAAATGTGTGAGGTTCGTGGGTGGGTAAAAGAGAGGTAAAGGAATATATTTCCGGACATTTCTTAGTTAAAAAAAAAAATCTAAATACATCAATAACTTTTTGAGTTATATTACTAACAAAATTGAGATTTCGAAGGACGACACACAAAGCCGGTCAGAAGTTGGGATATTTCAACCATGCTTGCCAACCCTCCCGATTTTCCCGGGAGACTCCTGAATTTCAGCGCCCCCCCCGAAAATCTCCCGGGGCAACCATTCTCCCGATTTTTTCCCGATTTCCACCCGTACAACAAAATATTGGGGCCTTTAGCGTCTTCTCTCACCTGAAAAGGAGACTATAATATATGTCTCCGTTATCCATAGATAAATCTATAACCCATAAAGTAGGCAGGCACGGAGCTATTTCTCTGCGTGTGTTTATTCACGTTAATACACTGACGCACATCATGCATCGCTTCAAAACTACGGCAAGTATTGATGTCCAAAAAACATAACCGAGACGAAGCAAAAGAACGAAGAAGAGACATGGAGACCACGAGTAAATAAATGATAAATGGGTTGTACTTGTATAGCACTTTTCTACCTTCAAGGTACTCAAAGCGCTTTGACACTACTTCCACATTTACCCATTCACACACACATTCACACACTGATGGAGGGAGCTGCCATGCAAGGCGCTAACCAGCACCCATCAGGAGCAAGGGTGAAGTGTCTTGCTCAGGACATGACGAGGTTGGAATTGAACCAGGGACCCTCGGGTTGCGCACGGCCACTCTTCCACTGCGCCACGCCGTGCCTTCGAGTAAGAAGAAGTAGTACGCTTGCAAGTTCCAAAATTATTGGTAAAAAATCATTTCATTTCATCCAGGACAGCTCGAAGGGGTACGGGTATGCTGCCTGCAAATTTTGTAAATCCGACTTTTCCATTGAACACGGTGGACAAATAAACGTTTGGGAACTGAGTAAACTAATTGTTGAAGCTTTGAAAGTGGAATTCTTTCCCATTCTTGTTTTATGTAGAGCTTCAGTCGTTCAACAGTCCGGGGTCTCTGCTGTCTTATTTTACGCTTCATAATGCGCCACACATTTTCGATGGGAGACAGGTCTGGACTGCAGGCGGGCCAGGAAAGTAGCTGCACTCTTTTTTCACGAAGCCACGCTGTTGTAACACGTGCTGAATGTGGCTTGGCATTGTCTTGCTGAAATAAGCAGGGGTGTCCATGAAAAAAATGGCGCTTAGATGGTAGCATATGTTGTTCCGAAACCTTTATGTACCTTTCAGCATTAATGGTGCCTTTACAGATGTGTAAGTTACCCATGCCTTGGGCACAAATGCACCCCCATACCATCACAGATGCTGGCTTTTCAACTTTGCGTCAATAACAGTTCGCTTCCCCTTTGGTCCGGATTATACGATGTCAAATATTTCTAAAAATAATTTGAAATGTGGACTCGTCAGACCACAGAACACTTTTCCACTTTGCATCAGTCCATCCTAGATGATCTCGGGGCCCAGAGAAGCCGGCGGCATTTCTGGATGTTGTTAATAAATTGCTTTCGCTTTGCATACATGAGCTTTAACTTGCACTTACAGATGTAGCGACAAACTGTATTTAGTGACAGTGGTTTTCTGAAGTGTTCTTGAGCCCATGTGGTGATATCCTTTAGAGATTGATGTCGGTTTTTGATACAGTGCCGTGTGAGGGATCGAAGGTCACGGTCATTCAATGTTGGTTTCCGGCCATGCCGCTTACGAGGAGTGATTTCTCCATATTTTCTGAACCTTTTGATGATATTATGGACCGGGGATGTTGAAATGCCTACATTTCTTGCAATTGCACTTTGAGAAACGTTGTTCTTAAACTGTTTGACTATTTGCTCACGCAGTTGTGGACAAAGGGGTGTACCTCGCCCCATCCTTTCTTGTGAAAGACTGAGCATTTTTTGGGAAGCTTTTTTTATACCCAATCATGGCACCCACCTGTTCCCAATTAGCCTGCCCACCAGTGTGATGTTCCAAATAAGTGTTTGATGAGCATTCCTCAACTATATCAGTATTTATTGCCACATTTCCCAACTTCTTTGTCACACGTTGCTGGCATCACATTCTAAAGTTAATTATTATTTGCAAAAAAAAAAAAAAAATGTTTATCAGTTTGAACATCAAATATGTTGTCTTTGTAGCATATTCAACTGAATATGGTTTGAAAAGGATTTGCAAATCATTGTATTCCGTTTCTATTTACATCCAACACACTTTCCCAACTCATATGGAAACAGTTTGTATATAACACCTTTTTTAGAAGGTTCTGGATGTTTCTAGAGCACTTAAAGGGCGTAATAGAACTGTACCCGTTATCTCAATAGTTCGCCGACTTTTACCAGCTTTTATTGATGATTTAGAAGCTCGCCTGTAGCACATTTTCTAACCCTTTGTGAGAATAATGATAAACTGTTGATGCAAACGGGAAGACATAAACATCAGTCTCAATGTGAGAGCAGAGATTGTACACTAGGTGATTGTTTTACTATATTTGTTGTCTCTCATGAAGTCTGCTTTGATTTCGTAGGGGTGCTGTCGAAGGGAATAGCGAGCGCCGTGCTGCGTGCTTAAAATGAGCAAATATGTAAACATTACGTTATTATGAATGTTACTGCATTGCATATATTCTTATAACACCTTTTTTAGAGGGTTTTGGATGTTTCTAGAGCACTTAAAATGCGGAATAGAGCTCGACTCATTTAGGGCAAAAACCAAAAGATTTAAATGAGTCGCGAGTTAAGTAGTGTAATGGTTGCCCTCTAGTGGGTTCTTCTGACCACCACGCACTGTCACGAGAGCCTTTATTTCAGGGTACAACACTGTTTTATTTTCATAAATAGTGCAAGCAAACTGTCTTTCTCCTCCAACTCCAACTGCGTGTCTCACACCGGCTGCTGCTAATAAAGGTGACAGGTGATTAGAGAACAAGGCCCACCTGGGCCATCTACTCACCTGTCCCTGTCTTCCAGCAGGGCATGCCCCATATCCACAAGTAGTTTTTGCGACATTTTTATTGAGTACTATCGACTTTGTTTGATCAAACAATTGTATGTGATAACAGGGAATAAGGAACTAGTGTAAATATTGTGTTGATATTTCACATTGCGTGAAACGTGTGGGAACTGAGGAGACCAATTTTTGAAGCTTTTCAGGTGAGATTCTTTCCCATTCTTGCTTGATGTACAGCTTAAGTTGTTCAACAGTCTTATTTTACGCTTCATGTTGCGCCACATATTTTCAACGGGAGACAGGTCTGGACTGCAGGCAGGCCAGTCTAGTACCCGCACTCTTTTACTACAACGTCCACCGTTTCCAAAACAATTTGAAAAGTGGACTCGACAGACCCCAGAATACTTTTCCACTTTGCATCAGTCCATCTTAGATGAGCTCTGGCCCAGCGAAGCCAGCGGCGTTTCTGGGTGTTGTTGATAAACCGCTTTGGCTTTGCAAAGTAGAGTTTTAACTTGCACTTACAGCAGGGGTGTCAAACTCAAATACAGAGTGGGCCAAAATTTCAAACTGAACAAAGCCTCGGGCCAAGGTTGAACAAATTAACCTTTTAACAGGGACCCAAACAAGCAAGGCTTATATAACTTTATAGTGACATGCAAAATTGAGTTTCAAATAATAATAAAGTATTTAAAAAATATCAATGGCATATCAAATAAAATTTTAATTAAAAAAGAACGCCTCTTTTCTATTTGCAGCCTTCTGAGGTAAATATCAAAATAAACTTTTTCCACAGGCCAATAATAAATTTGAAAGTAAAATAACAATAAGGAATGAATCAAACATTCAGATCTTGAAGTAGCAAGAGAAAGTGAATGAATAAAACGTTTATTATTGCTCAGTTTGTTACACTAATTTGCTTAAACAACGCTTATACAACCCTATAGTGCAAAATCAACTTTCAAAAAACAAACGTAAAAACATCACAGAAATACAATTTCAATAAAAAATGTAATGCCTCTTTTCTATTTGCAGCCTTCTGGAGTAAATATCAACATTAACTTTTTCCACTAGCTAATAAATTTGAAAATAAAATAATGAGGTGGTCGGGGCTGGCGGGGTTTGGTGGTAGCGGGGGTGGATATTGTTGCGCCCCGGAAAAGTTAGTGCTGCAAGGGGGTCTGGGTATTTTTTCTGTTGTGTTCATGTTGTGTTTCGGTGCGGTTGTTCTCCCGAATTGTGTTTTTCATTCTTGTTTGGTGTGGCTTCACAGTGCGGCGCATATTTGTAACAGTGTTAAAGTTGTTTATACGGCCACCCTCAGTGTAACCTGTATGGCTGTTGATCAAATATGCCTTGCATTCACTTGTGTGTGTGTGTGTGTGTGTACAAGCCGCATATATTATGTGACTTGGCCGGCACGCTCTATGTATAGAGGAAAAGCGGACATAATGACAGGTTGTGGAGAACGCTAAAGGCAGTGCCTTTAAGGCATGACCCCAATGTTGTTGTCCAGGGAGAAATTCGGGAGAATGGTTGCCCCGGGAGATTTTCGGGAGGGGCACTGAACTTCGGGAGTCTCCCGGGAAAATCAGGATGGTTGGCATGTATGAGTATAAGTAGTGCGGGGTTACAGCGGTACTGCCGCTGTATAATCCTGGCGGACCAGCTCTAATGTTAATTTGATATTGCCTCAAGGCCCAAATGAAATTACACGGCGGGCCAGAGTTTAACACCCATGACTTACAGATGTAGCGACTAACTGTTTTTACTGACAGTGGTTTTCTGAAGTGTTCCTGAGCCCATGTGGTGATATCCTTTTACACACAGATGTCGCTTTTTGATGCAACGCCGCCTGTGGGATCGAAGGTCCGCAACATTATCGCCCACGTGCAGTGATTTCTCCAGATTCCCTGAACCATTTGATAATATTAAGGACCGTAGATGGTGAAATCCCTAAATTCCTTGCAATAGCTTGTTGAGAAATGTTGTTTTTAAACTGTTGAACAATTTGCTCACGCATTAAGTTCACAAAGTGGCGACTCTTTGCCCCGTCCTTGTTTGTGAATGACCTGGAAGCTGCTTTTGTACCCAATCATGGCACCCACCTGTTCCCAATTAGCCTGTTCACCTGTGGGATGTTTCAAATAAGTGCGAGACGAGCATTCCCCAACTTTTTCAGTCTTTTTTGCCACTTGTACCAGCTTTTTTTAAACACGTCGCAGGCATCTAATTCCAAATGAGCTAATATTTGCAAAAAATAACGACAGTTTTCCAGTTGGAACGTTAAATAGCTTGTCTTTGCAGTCTGTTCAATTGAATATAGGTCGAAAAGGTTTAGCAAATCATCGTATTTTGTTTTTATTTAGGATTTAAACAGCGTGACAACTTCACTGGGTTTGTATTTTAAGTATTTTGTGTTTGTGGTTATGTTTGCACCAATAAAGGACGGTTTGTTAGAATAAAGTCAGGTTTTTTTAAAGAAACAAAATACGAAACTCCATCCATCCATCCATCTTCTTCCGCTTATCCGAGGTCGGGTCGCGGGGGCAACAGCCTAAGCAGGGAAACCCAGACTTCCCTCTCCCCAGCCACTTCGTCTAGCTCTTCCCGGGGGATCCCGAGGCGTTCCCAGGCCAGCCGGGAGACATAGTCTTCCCAACGTGTCCTGGGTCTTCCCCGTGGCCTCCTACCGGTTGGACGTGCCCTAAACACCTCCCTAGGGAGGCGTTCGGGTGGCATCCTGACCAGATGCCCGAACCACCTCATCTGGCTCTCCTCTATGTGAAGGAGCAGCGGCTTTACTTTGAGTCCCTCCCGGATGGCAGAGCTTCTCACCCTATCTCTAAGGGAGAGACCCGCCACACGGCGGAGGAAATTCATTTTGGCCGCTTGTACCCGTGATCTTATCCTTTCGGTCATGACCCAAAGCTCATGACCATAGGTGAGGATGGGAACGTAGATCGACCGGTAAATTGAGAGCTTTGCCTTCCGGCTCAGCTCCTTCTTCACCACAACGGATCGGTACAACGTCCGCATTACTGAAGATGCCGCACCGATCTGCCTGTCGATCTCACGATCCACACTTCCCTCACTCGTGAACAAGACTCCTAGGTACTTGAACTCCTCCACTTGGGGCAGGGTCTCCTCCCCAACCCGTAGATGGCATTCCACCCTTTTCCGGGCGAGAACCATGGACTCGGACTTGGAGGTGCTGATTCTCATTCCGGTCGCTTCACTCTCGGCTGCGAACCGATCCAGTGAGAGCTGAAGATCCCGGTCAGATGAAACCATCAGGACTACATCATCTGCAAAAAGCAGAGACCTAATCCTGCGGTCACTAAACCGGAACCCCTCAACGCCTTGACTGCGCCTAGAAATTCTGTCCATAAAAGTTATGAACAGAATGGGTGACAAAGGACAGCCTTGGCGGAGTCCAACCCTCACTGGAAATGTGTTCGACTTACTGCCGGCAATGCGGACCAAGCTCTGGCACTGATCGTACAGGGAACGGACCGCCACAATAAGACAGTCCGATACCCCATACTCTCTGAGCACTCCCCACAGGACTTCCCGAGGGACACGGTCGAATGCCTTCTCCAAGTCCACAAAGCACAGGTAGACTGGTTGGGCAAACTCCCATGCACCGTCAAGAACCCTGCTGAGAGTATAGAGCTGGTCCACAGTTCCACGACCAGGACGAAAACCACACTGTTCCTCCTGAATCCGAGGTTCGACTATCCGGCGTAGCCTCCTCTCCAGTACACCTGAATAAACCTTACCGGGAAATACGAAACTTTACGTTAAAATCACATCAACAGTTGACAGTTTGTTGATGTTCCTCACGCACCACGAGCCCCGTTTGACTTCCTGTCGCTGACACCGCCACGATATCGCCGCGTTCATTAAGGCGGACGACTTCCACGTCTCGTTCCCTCGTCTTTGTTTGCTGGTCGGCCGGTTACTCTTCAGCGCTCTCTTCATTTCACGCTCGCCAGAGTCCCTCGCCGTGGCGCCCGCCCTCGCCCCGTTCCTCCTCCCTCTCTCTCTCTCTGCCGGCTGGCCTAATACCCCCCCACCCCCCCAGCCCCCCGTCTTCCCTTGATTGATTCTCACCTTTTCCATTCTTGCCGTTCACCTCATTAATGAAGCGGCCGTCTGCTCATTTCCTCTTTTGTGTCCCGTCAGCCCCCCCCCCCCCACACACACTTCCTATTCTCCGCATAGACTTCCTGTCCTGTCATCCTTGAAGCGGCGGCGCGCTCATTGTGTCCTGATAAAACCTCCCGACGTTCCTTCAATGGAGCGCGGAAGAATGGCGAGATTTGGTGAAGGTGAAAGGTGAAGGACCCGTCCCCATTCATCATCCAATAATCCATCTGTCATCCCATTCATTCATTCATCCATCAACCTTATCTAATCCTCCATCCATGCAGTAATCCACCCGTTCATCCATCCATCTCCAGAAAACAATCCCGACATCTACAGTACGGCAGACATTCACCCATTCATCCAATCATCATCCCTCCAATCTATCACCCATCCATATAAATCCAGCCTCCGCCAGCCCATAGCCTCAATCCATCAATCAAGTCCATCAACTGTCCATTCATCCTAAAATAAACCGTCCATCCAATCCATCATCCGTCCACCATCAATGTAACGTCATAGTCCATGAATAATCCGCAGATATATACGTTGTAAAAGGACTTATTTACTGTCAGGTTCAAACCTTGATGACATCTATTAAAGGGGAACATTATCACAATTTCAGAAGGGTTAAAACCAATAAAAAATCAGTTCCCAGTGGCTTATTTAATTTTTCAAAGTTTTTTTCCAAATTTTACCCATCCTGGAATATCCCCAAAAAAAAGGCTTTAAAGTACCTGATTTTCGCTATCTGCAAAGCCACTGTCTATTTTCCTGGTGACGTCACCAAGTGATTCCAAGACAAACAACATGGCGGATACCACAGCGAGATATAGCGACATTAGCTCGGATTCAGACTCGGATTTCAGCGGTTTAAGCGATTCAACAGATTACACATGTATTGAAACGGATGGTTGGAGTATGGAGGCAGATAGCGAAAACGAAATTGAAGAAGAAACTGAAGCTATTGACGCTATTCGGCCATGTATTGCCTTAGCATCGCTGGTAAAATGTGCGGACCAAACGATCGGGACTTTCGCATTGACACTGGATCAACTGAAATCCGTCGATTGGTAAGTGTTTGTTTGGCATTAAATGTGGGTGGGAGAAAACGCTGGATGCAAATACAACTACATATGTACATACAGTTAGCCTACATAGCATGTTAGCATCGATTAGCTGGCAGTCATGCCGCGACCAAATATGTCTGATTAGCAAATTAGTCAATAACATCAACAAAACTCACCTTTGTGAATTATTTGACTTTATCGTTGGAAATGCATCTGCTTTGAGTGTCGCAGGAAATCCATTCATCTCTGTGCCAAGTCTGTCGTAGCATTGCCGGTAAAATGTGCAGACCAAACGATCGGGACTTTCGCATCTTGTGACACTGGAGCAACTTAAATCCGTCGATCGGTAAGTGTTTGTTTGGCGTTAAATGTGGATGGAGGGAAAGGCTGGATGCAAAATTAGCTACAAATGAGGCATAACGATGCAATATGTACATACAGCTAGTCTAAATAACATGTTAGCATCGATTAGCATGCCGTGCTAGTCGATGCACATTCTACGTAAATCAACTTGAATCCGTCCCTACACCCTCCGACAACACACCGACGAGGCATGATGTCTGCAAGGTACCGGAAAACAGTCGAAAAAATTGAAAATAACAGAGCTGATTTGACTTGCTGCGTGTAATGTGGTGGAGAAAATGGCGTTGACTAGCTAGGTGACGTCACATTTTGACGTCATCGCTCCGAGAGCAAATAATAGAAAGGCGTTTATTCGCCAAAATTCACCCATTTAGAGTTCGGAAATCGGTTAAAAACTATATGGTCTTTTTTCTGCAACATCAAGGTATATATTGACGCTTACATAGGTCTGGTGATAATGTTCCCCTTTAAACGAGACAAGAAGCAAGGAATTAAACAGAGACAGGAATTACATTTGGCTCAAATTGAGGAGAAACGTCTGGTCTGTACTCTCGTACAGTCTCCAGCACGCTCTGGCGAAAGGTTTCACGCCACCTCTTTTTATTTGGACGTTCC
Source organism: Nerophis ophidion (assembly GCF_033978795.1). Lineage (NCBI taxonomy): Eukaryota > Metazoa > Chordata > Actinopteri > Syngnathiformes > Syngnathidae > Nerophis > Nerophis ophidion. Next base: position 25,038,648 of record NC_084621.1, on the reverse strand, counting down.
CTGTTTACATAATAACAGCTATTTCTAAAGGAATGGGAGGGTATTTAAACAGCCATTGTTTTTCAGTCACATTAACACAAAATAAAAAGATGGCTTAGACTGGTCTTGGATCGAGCTTGGGCAGGTCTTGAATGAAAATAGATAACCCCTTCCGTCTCCTCCCATCGTACACAGTGGAATATTCCAAGCTTTGGCTTGTTGCAACCAAAACATCGTCTTGTCTGTTCACTGGGAACTTAGAGAACAGAAAGTTTTTTGAAAATAACATAATTTTTGTGACATTTACAGAGTAAGAGTCTGTATATACTTATTTACATACCTTTTTTAATTGTTTCAATCAATAAATCAATCAAAGTTTAGGTTATATAGCCCTAAATCACAAGTGTCTCAAAGGGCTGCACAAGCCACAACGACATCTTCGGCTCAGATCCCACCTCAAGGCAAGGAAAAACTCAACTCAATGGGACAATGAGTAACCTTGGTGAGAAACGGTCTCTACCTGGCAGTAAAACGGGTGATCAAACAAAACATAAGTCATTGTCCTGGACCCACTAGCTGCGCAAGCTAGCTCTCCAATCAACTAAAACAGACTCAATAACTTAATGGTGACGTCTTGGTGAATTTACTGAGGAATTTGTGTAACTGAAACAAAATAAAAATAATGCCTTTGTCAGTTAATAACACTAACGCAGACACCTGTAAACATGTTAGCACATTAGCTAATGCGTCATTGCATCACGAGAGCACGTACAAATATGGATGAGAACACTACGAAAGACCTCACACTTGAAAGGGTTTAGTGAGTATGAATTGTTTTAGTTATATTGTAAAACTTACAAACGTTGCTTGGAGTGATAAATGAAAAATCCATGCGAGTAGAACCGCTATGGACGGCTGGAAGAAGTAAAAAGCACTACCCGTACATGGAAGGACATCTGCAGTGAGCAAATTCGTCCAAAAGATTGCGCCATAGCACAAAGAATGAAACCCCTTCTCAGTGGATTTGCTTATTTTGTTTTTTTCTTACTATTTTTATCATGGCTGTTATGGGAAAAAAAAATCCATAAATCAGCTGCACCGTTTTATGAGCAGCAGGGTTGAAAGTGTATGGAATAAAAAGTAGCGGCTTAAATTCCGGAATTTACGGGAGTAGAGATATTAAACATCAGGCTCCGGCAGTTCTTCTCAAAATTGTGGACAATATACTTTATCAGTATCATGCCGTTCAAACCTCGCTGTGCGCAACAAAACGTGCTCATTGTCGCCATTAATCCTGACTTCCTCATTTAGATTAAAAATAAAATCAGCAGACATGGTTTTTTTTTAATACATATTTGTTTATCTGGACTACATGCAGGCCAGTCTAGTACCTGCACTCTTTTACTATAAGGCCAGGCTGTTGTTGGCATTGTCTTGCTGAAATAAGCAGGGGCGTCCATGATAATGTTGCTTGGATGGCAACATACAGTATGTTGCTCCAAAACCTGTATGTACCTTTCAACATTAATGGTGCCTTCAGAGGTGTAAGTTACCCATGCCTTGGCCACTAATGCACCCCCATACCATCACAGATGATGGCTTTTGAACTTTGCGCCTATAACAATCCGGATTGTTCTTTTCCTCTTTATTCCGGAGGACACAACGACCACATTTTCCAAAAACAATTTGAAAAGTGGAATCGTCAGACCACAGAACACTCTTCCGCTTTGCATCAGTCCATCGCAGCCAGCGGCGTTTCTGGGTGTTGTTGATAAATGGCTTTTGCTTTGCATAGTAGAGTTTTAACTTGCACTTACAGATGTAGCGGCCAACTGTAGTACTGGCAGTGGTTTTCTGAAATGTTCCTGAGCACATGTAATGATATCCTTTACACACTGATGTTGCTTTTTGATACAGTACTGCCTGAGGGATCGAAGGTGTGTAATATAATCGCTTACGTGCAGTGGTTTCTCCAGATTCTCTGAACCTTTTGATGATACTACCGACCGCAGATGGTGAATTCCCTAAAATCCTTGCAATAGTTCGTTGAGAAATGTTGTCCTTAAACATTTTGCTCACACATTTGTTCACAAAGTGGTGACCCTCGCCCCGTTCTTGTTTGTGAATGACTGAGCTTTTCATGGAAGCTGCTTTTATACACAATCACCTGTTCCCAATTAGCCCGTTCACCTGTGAGATGTTCCAAATAAGTGTTTGATGAGCACTCCTCAACTTCCTCAGTCTTTTTTGCCACTTGTGCCAGCTTTTTGGAACATGTTACAGGCATCAAATTCCAAATGAGCTAATATTTGCAAAAAATAACCACTTTTTTCCAGTTTGAACGTGAAATATCTTGTCTTTGCAGTTTATTCAATTGAATATAAGTTGAAAATTATTAGCAAATCATTGTATTTTGTTTTTGTTTACCATTTACACAACGTGCCAACGTCACTGGTTTTGGGGGTTTGTAAGTTGATCAAGGTAAAATGATATACAGAGGTGTACTTAAAACAATTGTATGGACAAATTATACTATTGATAGTCGCGGCAGAGAGAGGGTGGGAGGGCACAAAATATAAAATATAAATATTTCCATATAAATACCTATTAATATTAAGTAATTGAGAAGCACTGGACTACATTCCGAGGTCAACTAGAGTTGAGACAAGGGATGAATAATCAATGCTATTAACAAGGTTTATGTATTCATTCACGGAGGTTGAGCCAGCTATTGTTTTTTGTTTTATTTTATATTTTTAATGATGCATTTCACATGCTGCTTTGAAACCAGAAGATGTGCGCAAAAACATTTTTTTGTTATTTCAACAACCAGAGCGCTACTTCTTGTTTTCATGTCAAAGTACACAATCTTAATTCACATTTTAATGTGCTTTCCCGACGTCGGCCCGCACGTCTTTGAACCAGATTTGAAAACTGAGTGCTCGCTCCAAATATGTTCAATACGCTTTCTACCATCAAAGGGAAATCTCGTTCTATTAAAAAAAAATAGACGACTATTTGGTTTTTATTAGACAGTCACATTACTGCGGTGATGAGTTTACTACAAAAGACAAATGTTGCTGATACAAACAAACTCTGTTCCTGTTTACAAAATAGTCATTAGAAGATATTGCATTGAAATAGAAGCACTGTGTTGTCTTTTCGCTCATCATTTGCTCCAATGGCTCTGTTTTCCTTTCCATTCTTGGATAAACAGTGTTAAAAATTTATTATTTCTAGTTACTTGTTACTTTGCCCCAACAAATAATATAATTACTAACAGAATGAATCTTTAATACATGTAATTAATTACTAGTAGCTACTTAAAGGGGAGGAAAAGAAATACCTTCAAATATACCATATGCAGTTGAGAGACGTTTCATGAGAGCAGAGTGTGTGTTGCGTCACAGAGAGCGCGCTCCGAGTTAACAAAGAGTGTGACTGTGCTTTGATGGCCGCCATATCTTCTTGTCCACAAAGATCCCAAACTTGTCACTTTAATTAAGGATTGGTTGTTCATTATTCCCTCGTAGTAGTAGTCTGTATGTGTGTGTGTGTGTGTCTTTGACATGTTGTGTGCTCTGTGACGTACAATTCATTTTAGTGTGGCATTGCTTGTTGAGTTCATCAGTAAAAAAGTTACTTCTTGCATAAATTTGCCGTGATTCTGACACTGTTTTGTTGACTTAGAACCACATAAAAAGTGACATAACGTCGTTGTAACGTACATAAAAGTAATTGTATATTTGTAAATAGAAAAAGTTGATCATATACACAGTATGTATGTGCGTGCATTTGAATGTGTATATATGTATATGTGTGTATATGTGTATATGTATTAATGTATATGTATATATGTGTGTATATATTTATGTATGTGTGTATTTATAGATGTATGTGTGTGTGTGTGTATATATGTACGTATGTATATATGTGTATGTATGTGTATACACATATGTATGTGTGTGTATATATATATATATATATATATATATATATATAATATATATATATATAATATATATATGTGTATATGTGTGTATGTATGTATATATGTGTATATGTATATGTGTGTATGTATTTATATATGTGTGTATATATATATGTATGTATTTATGTATATATGTAAATGTACATGGGTTTGTATGTATATATATATGTATGTCTATGTATGTATATATATATATATACATACATACATTCACATACATATACACACACATTCATATATACATATATATATATATATATATATATGTATGTGTGTATATATATATATATATATATATATGTATGTATATATATGTGTGTGTATGTATATATAGGTGTGTGTGTATATATATATGTATGTGTGTATGTAATTGTACGTGTGTGTATGTATATATATCTACACACACATATATGTATATATATATATATATATATATATATATATATATATATATATATATATATATATATATATTTAGGTGTGTGTGTAGATATATAGATGTATGTTTGTGTGTGTGTAAATGTACATGTGTGTATGTATATATATATCTACACACACCTATATATATGTATGTATATTTATTTATGTGTATGTATATATATATTTATGTGTGTATGTGTATATATAGGTGTGTGTGTGTGTATATATACTGTATGTACACACACCTATATATGTGTGTGTATATATATACTGTTTGTATATATATATATATATATATATATATATATATATATATATATATATATATATACATATATGTTGTCCTTTACAATTATAAAAGCTTTTTACAAAAATCTACTACTCTGCTTGTATGTCAGCAGACTGGGGTAGATCCTGCTGAAATCCTATGTATTGAATGAATACAGAATCCTTCTGGATCGGGAAAAAAATCGTTTTTTAGTCAAGAATCGTGTTGAAATGGGAAAAAAAAAATCTATTTTGAATCGAATCGTGACCCCAAGAATCGATATTGAATCGAATTGTGGGACACCCAAAGATTCACAGCCCTAATAAATATATATATATATATATGTATATATATATATATATATATATATATATATATGTCTTGATTGGATTATCCGGAGAATAGTGCTCGATACCGTGGTAGAGCGCAATATGTAGGTGTGGGAAAAAATCACAAGACTACTTCATCTCTACAGATCTGTTTCATGAGGGGTTCCCTCAATCATCAGGAGATTTTAATGGAAGCATTCACATACAATGGTTTATATAGAGCACAGTGTACTGTATATATATATATATATACATATATATATATATATATATATATATATATATATATATATATATATATATAGTAGTTATTATGAACTTGTTTAGTCTGTGAAAATGAATAACTGAATACAGCGCTAACATATGTAAGGAAATCAAGCGTTTTGCCGATCGCCTTTGAAAAGCGAGGGTCAGTCATGTTTTGATCGTTTGTCGCCAGGATCGGCGAAGGCGAAGCCTGGCACACGGTGGCGTCATGGGCTGCGGACTGCGTAAAATGAAGCCCACCACGGCGAACAAGAGCCCGGGGAAGATCTACTCCACCCTGAAGAGGCCACAGGTGGAGACCAAAGTGGGCGTGGCTTACACCTACCGCTACCTGGACTTCTTGATCGGCAAAGACGGTAAGATTTAAGTATTTTTAATTCTGTGTATGTGTTTATTTTTCTGTCTGCTGTACATATTTACTTTACAAAAGAAGAAAAAAACCCAATAAGATAAGATTTAGGAGTCTGCTTGAAGCTTTAAATAACACGCATGCTGCTGGAAGATCAATAATGCCCTCGGAACCTGTTTAGCTGATTTATTGTGGTCGTAAAACTGCGGAATTATTGGCCTCTTCATGACGTGAACTTGCAAGCACTCGCGCGGACACACACACAGAACATAAAAACGTTCCCTCAGAGAAACATTAGGACTTTAGACGTAACTCCACGCTGCAGTTTAGCCTCCGCATTTGCGAAGCTAGCATGCCCTATGCTAGCAGCTGCCTGGCTTTTATTGTCGAGTCAATGGAACCCAACTTTCCAAGCGCCCGTTAATTATGCATGACGAGCGGCGAGCAGCCTGCTGGGTGGGGAAGATGTGCCGTCGGTTTTCCAGGTTGCACATTTCCCTGTTATGTTTACTGAGGGGAGATGAGGGCAACAGACACCAGAGGTAGGTAATGTTCAATTAATTATTGTATATTTAGTTAATATATCCATCCATTTCCTACCGCTTATTCCCTTCTGGGGTCGCGGGGGGCGCTGGCGCCTATCCCAGCTACAATCGTGCGGAAGGCCGTGTACACCCTGGACAAGTCGCCACCTCATCGCAGGGCCAACACAGATAGACAGACAACATTCACACTCACATTCACACACTAGGGCCAATTTTAGTGTTGCCAATCAACCTATCCCCAGGTGCATGTCTTTGGAAGTGGGAGGAAGCCAGAGTACCCGGAGGGAACCCACGCAGTCACGGGGAGAACCCAGGACTGCAAGACCTTCGAATTGTGAGGCAGACACACTAACCCCTCTGCCACCGTGAAGCCCTAGTGTGTATATATATATATATATATATATATATATATATATATATATATATATATATATATATATATTATAATAAACAATACTACTAAACTTATAGAATGGAGTGCGTGACCAATATACAATAGTGTGTGGTGGGCAAAAAAGTATTGAGTCAGCCACCGATTGTGCAAGTTCTCCCACTTAAAATGATGACAGAGGTCTGTAATTTTCATTATAGGTGCACTTCAACTGTGAGAGACAGAATATGGAAAAAAAATCCAGGAATTCACATTGTAGGAATTTTAAAGAATTCATTTGTAAATTATGGTGGAAAATAAGTATTTGGTCAACCATTTAAAGCTCTCAGTGATGGAGGGATGTTTTGCCTCAAAATCTCACGATACATGGCCCCGGATTCATTCTTTCCTTAACACGGATCAATCGTCCTGTCCCCTTAGCAGAAAAACAGCCCCAAAGCATGATGTTTCCACCCCCATGCTTCACAGTAGTTATGATGTTCTTGGGATGCAACTCAGTATTCTTCTTCCTCCAAACACGACGAGTTGAGTTTATACCAAAATGGATACATGGATGATACAGCAGAGGATTGGGAGAATGTCATGTGGTCAGATGAAACCAAAATAGAACTTTTTGGTATAAACTCAACTCGTCGTGTTTGGAGGAAGAAGAATACTGAGTTGCATCCCAAGAACACCACACCTACTGTGAAGCATGGGGGTGGAAACATCTTGCTTTGGGGCTGTTTTTCTGCAAAGGGGACAGGACGATTGATCCGTGTTAAGGAAAGAATGAATGGGGCCATGTATCGTGAGATTTTGAGCCAAAACCTCCTTTCACCAGTGAGAGCTTTGAATGGTTGACCAGATACTTATTTTCCACCATAATTTACAAATAAATTCTTCAAAATTTCTACAATGTGAATTCCTGGATTTGTTTCCCCACATTCTGTCTCTCACAGTTGAAGTGTACCTATGATGAAAATTACAGACCTCTGTCATCATTTTAATTGGGAGAACTTGCACAATCGGTGGCTGACTAAATACTTTTGTGCCCCACTGTATATATGTGTGTGTTCACTGTTGTAGACTTGCTGCTAGGGTACTGTTTGTTAATGTTGGTCATTATTATGATGGTACTTGGAGAGCCAAGTGTTTTCTGAGGTTCCATTTGGTGAAAAAACGTTTGAGAACCACTGCGATTAACTATAGTCAAGACATTGGATCGGGACCCCATTATGCATCGGATTTGAGACCAAAAAGTCGGATTGAAATAGGATGTCAAAAATGTTGATTGAAACATCCATAATTAAAATTAGTACAAAAACAACGTAGGAAATGGAATAATACCACAAGTGTATGCGGTCATGTGACATGCTGCTGGTACCCACATAATTCAGTATGTGCACGGAAAAAAACAAAGTATCTTTGATGATGCTTCAGTTTCTATTCCTCGCAGCTGCCAATCAAAGGCAGGAAGCAAAATGCTGACAGAGCGAGAAGAGAACAATAACTTATCTGGTTATTTATCATTCATTATTTCTTGGATAAAACGGGGAGGATTTACGCGCTCAAGGCTACCTGGGATTATTCTTTAATTAGAAGCGCCATTGGAGAATAAATCTGGCAGCCAACAAGGTCACGGTTGTTCCACAGGAAGGGAAACAAATCCGCTGATGCAGTGAATCCGTTCAGCCACCGGGGCGGCGCCGCCTGGCGGAGCGTGATCTCGCAGACGCGCGCTCCCTCGGGGGAGCCGAGGTTATCTCCCGCCAACACACCCGCACTGACAGTGATGGACAGGGCTCGGGCAAGGTGATTGTGTTAGGAAGCGCGCACACTCCAGCGGGCCCCGCCCACATGTCAGGTCCCATAGGGGCCGGGATGGAGACGATGGCGGCCCTCGACTCCTCCATCCATCCTGCGCTGTCAGCTGAACACGCTAATGGAGACTAATCAACTGCCAGGGCCCACAAACGGCGCACTACATCTCCCGGCTTCCCGGACCACCCCGGCTAACTTCCCAGCATCCTTTTATGTAGGAGTGATAGCAAGATCAATATGACCTCTTCATTAGGAACACCTGCGCAATAAAATACAACAGAACAATTATGTTCACTTTTTGATGTAATACGAGACACTTAATTGTGTGTGTGTGTGTGTATAGATATATATTACAGACACATTTATATATATATGTATGTGTATGTATGTCTATATATGTATATATGTGTGTGTATGTGTGTATATATATGTATATGTTAGTCTATAAATGTATATGTATGTGTGTATATATGTATATTTGTGTCTATAAAAGTATATGTGTATATATATATATATGTGTGTATGTGTGTATATATATGTGTATGTGTACAAATTGTACATATATGTGTATCCATGTATGTGAGTATATGTACATAATGTATGTATAAATATGTATACATGTATGTATACATATATGTATGTATACATATATGTGTATACATATGTATGTGTGTGTGTATATATATGTGTCTGTGTGTGTGTATATGTGTGTGTATGTATATATATATATATATATATATATATATATACATATATATATATATATATATATATATATATATATATAATGGGCTTCACGGTGGCAGAGGGGTTAGTGCGTCTGCCTCACAATACGAAGTTCCTGCAGTCCTGGGTTCAAATCCAGGCTTGGGATCTTTCTGTGTGGAGTTTGCATGTTCTCCCCGTGAATGCGTGGGTTCCCTCCGGGTACTCCGGCTTCCTCCCACTTCCAAAGACATGCACCTGGAGATAGGTTGATTGGCAACACTAAATTGGCCCTAGTGTGTGAATGTGAGTGTGAATGTTGTCTGTCTATCTGTGTTGGCCCTGCGATGAGGTGGCGACTTGTCCAGGGTGTACCCCGCCTTCTGCCCGATTGTAGCTGAGATAGGCGCCAGCGCCCCCCGCGACCCCAAAAGGGAATAAGCGGTAGAAAATGGATGGATGGATATATATAATGTGTGTGTGTGTGTATGTACATGTATGTATATATATATACTATATATATATATGTTTGTATGTATATATGTGTGTGTGTTTATATAAGTTTATATATGTGTGTGTGTGTGTATATGTAGGTGTGTGTATATATATATATGTATATATATATATGTATATATATATATATATATATATATACATATGTATGTGTATATATATGTATGTATGTGTATATATATATGTGTGTGTATATATATGTGTATAATATATATATACATATATGTGTATATATGTGTGTGTATGTATGTATATATATATGTGTGTGTGTGTATATATATATATATATATATATATATATATATATATATATATATATATATATATATATATGTGTATGTAGGTGTGTGTGTGTATATATAAATAAATAAATAAATGGGTTGTACTTGTATAGCGCTTTTCTACCTTCAAGGTACTCAAAGCACTTTGACACTACTTCCACATTTACCCATTCACACACACATTCACACACTGATGGAGGGAGCTGCCATGCAAGGCGCCAACCAGCACCCATCAGGAGCAAGGGTGAAGTGTCTTGCTCAGGACACAACGGACATGACGAGGTTGGAATTGAACCAGGGACCCTCGGGTTGCGCACGGCCACTCTTTCCACTGCGCCACGCCGTCCCTATATGTATATATGTGTGTGTTTATATATGTGTGTGTGTATATATATAGAAATATATATATATATATATATATATATATATATATATATACAATGTGTGTGACATTTTAGAGTGACTCACTTGTCACTCCCTAAGTGAGAATCCCATCACAAGTTGTCATTTGCGAAAAGCAGGAAGGTGGCGCCGGAGACATACCCGGCCAACGGAGAAATCATCGGTTCGCACTTTTTTAATTCGCAAACAAAAATTTCTAATTTCATTTTTCATTTTTACACATTCAGTATGTTCTTTACGATTATTTAAATTTTGACAGTACTACGTAAGGCATGTTTTAAAAAATGCGGGTTCATTGATTTTTAAATGTGCGGAAATATAGCCTGTTTTGTACACTGTTGAGGTGTTTCAATACAGAGTGCACAAGTGTGTTCCTGTATAGTGTTTCTCCAACCCCGGTCATGTGGTGACATAAATAATGGTATTTTTGAGGGGTATTTCACTAAAGTCGGACAAACTAGGACATGACTGAAGGCAGAGGTGTGAATCGCACTGTATCTGTTTGTTTTATGGTGCTGTGACCGTGTTGCCTGGACACACTCATAAAGCGCTTACAAAATGCACAAAAATAAGCACCGCGCGGCGAGGCGCTGATGAAAGCTTGTGTAAATTGTGGGCGCGCCGCGAGTCATAAACCCTCCTTCTCTCCAGCGCCGACGAGGGCGTCGTGTCTCTCGCTGGCATGAGAACATCAGAACCTCGCCGTGTTCAACTCTCTATTGCAAACTAATTAAACATTAGGCATATCTCGGTTGGTAGAGTGGCTGTGCCAGCAACTTGAGGGTTCCAGGTTCGATTCCCGCTTTCGCCATCCGAGTCACTGCCGTTGTGTCCTTGGGCAAGACACTTTACCCACCTGCTTTCAGTGTCACCCGCACTAGTTTAAATGTAACAGATATTGGGTTTCACTATGTAAAAGCGCTTTGAGTCACAAGAGAAAAGCGCTGTATTAATATAAAACAAATCAAAACAGCTAAGTGTTTTTATGGAGCGACAAGCTGAACGTCAGCAATGGTCGAGGAAAGCACAGCGAGGGGCTGTTAGCATCTCTGCTAAACCGACACGACAAAGTGTTTTTGTGTCTGTCAGAAGCGAGCAAACAGATAAAAACGTTGACATGATGAGTACCATATATTCCGGACTATAGCGCGCACTGGATTATAAGGTGCACTGCCAAAAAATGGGCTGTTTTTTTAAATCTTTTTTCATATATAACTAAAGTTCCTTGGGTGATTAATGTATACTCACTACACCGGTATGTTTTAGTGCTTTCATGGCGAGTTTACTGACAGATATAAGTAAGAACTTCACACTTCTTTATATTAGAAATGGTAACAGAGGAGGATGAATGTCCCATAACAAGAAGATAGAGGAAAAAAAAGAAGCTTGTAGACTACCGTGTCCCCACGGACTACAAAGGTGGATGCGCGCAATTTTTCAGGATTTATGCAGACCCCAAATACAGATCAGCAGGTACAAGAAAGAAATAAAAGTTGCTTTTGCATATATTTTTTTAAAAAGAACACCAGATAACATGTTTTACCTTATACACAGCCCATAATACTACTCGTAGGTTTAATGCGCCGACATTCCATCAAGCGGTGCAGCTTCATAGCTTACAAAAGTTTTACTCAAACATTTTTTAAATTTTTGAGTTCCGTGTGTAGAGTTCTATATTTTCAATGGAACATATAAAATGTTGGTGTTGTTTACTTGCGTCATCTTGCAGTCTACACGTATCTCTTATGTGTGACTGCCATCTACTGGTCACACTTATCATTATAATGAACCGGGTTATAAGTCGCACTGTTGAGTTTTGAGAAGAAAAAAAAAAGGATATTAAGAGCGCCTTGCAGTCCGGAAAATACGGTTCTGTATCTGTGCATACAGAGCGATTGTCTAAAAAGAAAGTGGCAGATTTTGGACGTGAATACTTTGAATATATTTGCTGAGCTTATTTCGTATCTGGTATGTAGGAATACATTTTACCATTTCTTTTGTGACTTTAAAAAAAATAATCATTTTATATATATATATATATATATATATATATATATATATATATATATATATATATATATATATATATATATATATATATATATATATATATATGTATATATATATATAATATATATTTTGCTAATAAACAAGGAGTTTAGCGCCGCCCTAGTGGCTCCATGACCTTTTTCAGAAATGTGTGAAAATGGAAAAAGTTGAAAAAAAAAAAAATATTTATTTGTTTTAGTATATTTTCTGTAGGAGAACAAACATGACACCTTCCTAATTGTTAGAAATCCCACTGTTTATGTTAAACATGCTTCACTGATGAGAGTATTTGGCTAACACCGTTTTGTCCTACTAATTTCAGCGATCCTTGAACTTGTCGTAGTTTGTTTACATACACAACTTTCTCTGATGCTGCCACAGAAAGATGTGTTTTATGCCACACCTTCTTGGTCTCATTTTGTCCACCAAACTTTTTCTGCTGTGCGTGGATGCGCAAAGGTGAGCTTTGTTGATGTTATTAACTTGTGTGGAGTGCTAATCACTGCCTGACTGCAAGCTAATCCATGCTAACATGCTATTTAGGCTAGCTGTATGTACATATTGCATCATTATGCCTCATCTGTAAGTACCTATTGCAGAGTGGGGAACCATAGGTACCCACTCTGCAATAGATACCCACCATGCAATAGGTCCCCAGTACAATAGGTATCCACCATGTGTGTGTCCCCATTGGTCCCCACTCTGCAATAGGGCCCCACTCTGCAATAGGTACCCACCACATGTGTGGCCCCACTCTGATTAAGGTACCCATGTATGTGTCCCCATAGTGCCCACTCTGCAATAAGTACACACCACATGTGTGACCCCACTCTGCAATAAGTACACACCACATGTGTGACCCCACTCTGCATTAAGTACCCACCACATGTGTCGCCATAGTTCCCCACTCTGCAATAAGTATCCACCACATGTGTGGCCCCATAGTGCCCACTCTGAAATAAGTACCCACCACATGTGTCCCCATAGGTCCACACTCTGTAATATATACCCACCATGCAATAGGTCCCCACTCTGCAATAAGTACAGACCATGCAATAGATCCCCACTACAATAGGTACCCACCATATGTGTGTCCCATAGGTCCCCACTCTGCAATAAGTACCCACCACAAGTATGTCCCCATAGGTTCCCACTCTGCAATATATAGCCACTATGCAATAGGCCCCCATTACAATAGGTCCCTACCACGTGTGTCCCCATAGGTCCCCACTCTGCAATAGGTCCCCGCAGCGTATGTCCCCACTCTGCAATAGGTACCCACCATGCAATAGGCCCCCATTACAATACATACCCATCACGTGTGTCCCCACTCTGCCACAGGGCCCCATTCTGCAATTGGTACCCACCATGCAATAGGCCCCCACCACGAGTGTCCCCACCCTGCAATAGGTACCCTCCATGTAATAGGTCCCCACCTCAATAGGTACCCACCACGTGTCCCATTAAGTCCCCACTCTGCAATATATACCCACCATGCAGTAGGTCCCCACTCTGTAATAGGTACCCACCATGCTATAGGTCAACACTACACTAGGTACACATTGTGTAATAGGTCCCCACTACAATAGGTACCCACCATGTAATAGGTCCCCACTACAATAGGTACCCACCACATGTGTGCCCCCATAGGTTCCCCACTCTTCAATATAAACCCACCATGCTATAGGTCCCCACTACAATAGGTAACCACCACGTGTGTGTCCCCATAGGTCCCCACTCTGCAATATATACCCACCATGCAGTAGGTCCCCACTCTGTAATAGGTACCCACCATGCTATAGGTCCCCACTACAATAGGTACCCACTGTGTAATAGGTCCACACTACAATAGGTACCCACCATGTAATAGGTCCACACTACAATAGGTACCCACCACGTGTGTCCCCATTGGTCCCCACTCTTCAATATATACCCACCATGCAGTAGGTCCCCACTCTGTAATAGGTACCCACCATGCTATAGGTCAACACTACAATAGGTACCCACCGTGTAATAGGCCCCCACTACAATAGGTACCCACCACATGTTTGTCCCCATAGTTCCCCACTCTGCAATACACACCCGCCATGCAATAGTCCCCCACTACAATAGGTACCCACCACGTGTGTGTCCCCATAGGTCCCCACACTGCAATATATACCCACCATGCATTCTGCCCCCACTCTGCAATACAAACCCACCATGCAATAGGTCCGCACTCTCCCCCCACCCTGCAATAGGCCCCCACCAAGGTGAGCCCCCAGATGAGTAAGACGTCACCGGAGCTGATAACTCCATCACACATTTCAAGGTGATATTTAAAGAACCCCACGTCGCCAATTATTTTGCAGCAGTCGTCATGGCGATAGGTGGGTGACATGTGAAAGCAACCCCACCCTTCCACACACACTTCAGCACCCCCCCTCCCCCGCCTACCCCGAAGTTATAAGGCGGCGCTGCAGAAAGGGTCAGCTGGAAAGTGGCGCTCCCGAGTGTCTTCCCGGGGGGAGATTAGTAGCGAGGGAGCTGGGGTTTATCCCCGCCGCACGCCGGCCTCGCCGCCAGAATTGAATGGCGCTTATTGAAGGCGAGTGTGACATTGAGTCCTAAATTCACGGTCATCTGTTGTTTTTTTTTTCTTCTTTTTTCTGCTGCCGCCTGAAGCCAAGATGCTCATAAAAGTCTTGTTAGAAGACCAAATTGTCTTCTGGAAATGATGGATTGCAACATAAGGACCTCTTTTTTTTACGCTGTTTGAGCATGAAAGTAAAAGGCAGGAGTTGGCAAAATGGAATATATTATACTACTTACTGTAGTATAATATATTTCATTATACTACTTTGTGTAGTATAATATATTTCATTATGCTACTTACAGCAGTATAATATTTCATAATACTACTTTTTGTAGTATACATATTTCATTATACTACAAACCCTGTTTCCATATGAGTTGGGAAATTGTGTTAGATGTAAATATAAACGGAATACAATGATTTGCAAATCATTTTCAACCCATATTCAGTTGAATGCACTACAAAGACAACATATTTTATGTTCAAACTCATAAACCTAAATTTTTTTGGCAAATAATAATTAACTTACAATTTCATGGCTGCAACACGTGCCAAAGTAGTTGGGAAAGGGCATGTTCACCACTGTGTTACATCACCTTTTCTTTTAACAACACTCAATAAACGTTTGGGAACTGAGGAAACTAATTGTTGAAGCTTTGAAAGTGGAATTCTTTCCCATTCTTGTTTTATGTAGAGCTTCAGTCGTTCAACAGTCCGGGGTCTCCGCTGTCGTATTTTATGCTTCATAATGCGCCACATATTTTCGATGGGAGACATGTCTGGACTACGAAGCCATGCTGTTGTAACACGTGGCTTGGCATTGTCTTGCTGAAATAAGCAGGGGCGTCCATGATAACGTTGCTTGGATGACAACATATGTTGCTCCAAAACCTGTATGGACCATTCAGCATTAATGGTGCCTTCACAGATGTGTAAGTTACCCATGCCTTGGGCATTAATACACCCCCATACCATCACAGATGCTGGCTTTTGAACTTTGCGCCTATAACAATCCGGATGGTTATTTTCCTCTTTGTTCTGAAGGACACCATGTCCACAGTTTCCAAATATAATTTAAAATGTGGACACGTCAGACCACAGATAACCTTTCCATTTTGCATCAGTCCATCTTAGATGAGCTTGGGTACAGCGAAGCCAGCGGCGTTCTTTGGTGTTATTGATAAATGAGTTTTGCTTTGCATAGTACAGCTTTAACTTGCACTTACAGATGTAGCGACCAACTGTAGTTACTGACAGTGGTTTTATGAAGTGTTCCTGAGCCCGTGTGGTGATATCCTTTACACACCGATGTCTGTTTTTGATGCAGTACCGCCTAAGGGGTCAACGGTCCATAATATCATCGCTTACGTGCAGTGATTTCTCCAGATTCTCTGAACTTTTTGATGATTTTATGGACCGTAGATGGTAAAATCCCTAAATTCCTTGCAATAGCTCGTTGAGAAATGTTGTTCTAAAACTGTTCGACAATTTGCTTACAAAGTGGTGACCCTCACCCCATCCTTGTTTGTGAATTACTTAGCATTTCATGGAAGCTGCTTTTATACCCAATCATGGCACCCACCTGTTCCCAATTAGCCTGCACACCTATGTTCCATATTAGTGTTTGATGAGCATTCCTCAACTTTATCAGCATTTATTGCCACCTTTCCCAACTTCTTTGTCACGTGTTGCTGGCATCAAATTCTAAAGTTAACGATTATTTGCAAAAAAAAAAAAATGTTTATCAGTTTGAACATCAAATATGTTGTCTTTGTAGCATATTCAACTGAATATGGGTTGAAAATTATTTGCAAATCATTGTATTCTATATTGTATTTTAACACAATTTCCCAACTCATATTGAAACAGGGTTTGTATATTTCATAATACTACTTACTGTAGTATAGCGGAGGGACATTAGCCGCAAACCAGCTGTGTTTAAAAGCCCTGGTGCTTCAGTGTTTGTAGCTACACCTTTTATTGTTGGTTTTGGAGCCGAACTACGTCCATTCTCGCTCTTCTGTCTCCACACTGTTTCTGCTTGTAAGTGTTGACTCACGTGCATGTTACCATCAATGCCACCACGGCCTGCCATCATGTCAAAAAAAATAAAAACAATAAAATAAAATAAAAAAGTAGTGATATTATTCAAAGGCAGTTTAGTACAGTTATTAATTCATTAGTACTTTATTAGTACTGGTACACTATTTTACAATAAAACAATCACAACATTAACAGTTTTGTTTTTATAGCTTTAGACATAAGAAAGTATAAATTAGTACTGAATATCTTTCAGAATAATGAATATGGACAAATTAACTAAGGATAATATCTAATTATGGTCTTTTTACCAAACAATTTTTGTATGAATAACTATTTAAAATACAAATTACAATGAATTTTAATACATATTTTGTAAGTATTAAACTGAATACATTTTATTAATAAAAAAATATTATTGTATTTTAATTAACTAGTCCTATTTTTTGAGACAAATGTGTTTTTTCACTGCTTTCAGTCGCTTAAATGTTTTTTTTGCAGCAACAGGAAGTGCCGTTTTTAACCGCACTCTGCGCTGCTTCCTGTGCAAGCGGCGCGGCGTTTTAGCGTTTTCCTGCCGGGGATCAAACAAGCGGGTCGGCGTGTGCGACACGGCTGTCTAGTCGTGAGAGCAACTTTCCGAGGCTGAAGTAAATCTGGAAGATGGCGTCTGTGTTAAAAGTGCGGCTGCCAGCATATAATCAACAATGACATCATTCATTATTATTAAATATCATTACAGATATTACAATGCTAAAATGATTGTCTAGCAGAAGGGTGTCCAGGGTACGGCCCGTGGACCATGTGCGGCCCGCCAGGGTCTTCAATATGTCCAAAGAGACATCATAAGTTTAATTAGGAAATCTTGCCAATTCCTGAAAGACCAAGCACAGCATTTACTTTATATGGCCCAATGCAAACAACCTTCCTTAGTCAACACAAAATACCAACAGACATGATCACACATAACACAATATAACACTATGTGTGGATATTTAAAAACACAAAAAAACATCCACTCACCATTAAAAAAAGAAATATATAAACCCATTTAAAAGTATGATGGGAAAAATGCAAAACACAGTCTTGACACTTATCCATGTTTGGCACATTTTAGCTGCTTGATATTTCTGATGGATTACAAAACTGTAGAGAGGTTGTCACAGAAAGAAACAAAGTAGGAGTCTATTTTTCACCTAGTCTTAATATACAATTATACTAATTATGAATTATATATATATATATATATATATATATATATATATATATATATGTATGTATATATATATATTATACTGTGTGTGTATATTAGAGATGCGCGGATAGGCGATTATATCATCCGCAACCGCATCACCAGTCGTCATCAACCCTCCGTCCACCCGAACCAACATTTTATTAGAACCGCAACCCCCCGTTGAATTACATCAGAGGTCGGCCAACTTTACCACTCAGAGCTATTTTAACCCGTTTCACAGAGTAAAGAAGACAATGGGAGCTGCTAACATTCTCTTGAATATCCAACGGTGTTTATCCTGATGACAAGAATAAGGGCGTGCTGCAAAGCCATTGCCTTTGGCACCTTCAACATGTACGAACCGAATGTTAGTCCAGCAACATGATGTAAGCAGCTTCCGCAACCACACGTACTAGATTGAAAGGCATACTGGGTGACACAGAGTACACTAATGGTTGTGATATGTCACGTCTGTTCGGCATCGTGGTGCCGGGTTCGATTCCCTGGAGGATGCGTCGAAATAGAACACAGCAAAGGTAAGGTTTAACTATTTATTTGAATAACAAAAGGTGCTAGAAAACAAAAATACTGGAGCTAAGGAAAGGCAAACAAAAGATGCTAGCATGAAAGCTAGGATAAAGAAATAGTAAATTAAACTGGCACATAGGCACACAAAGGGGAAAACAAAACATTTAGCATGAGAGCTAAGAACAAATAAAATTGCGCAGCATGAGAGCTCGCGAGAATACTACAGGAATTTCATGTAAGCAAAAGTGCAAAGCAGACGTACCGTTGTGTGAAAACAAACTAGAGTCTCAGGCAGAAGAATAAAAAGAGGAAGGCTTATAAAGGTAAGGTGATTAACAGAGAACAGGTGTGCAGGAACTGGGAGTAACAGCTGAAACTAATAAGTAACCATGGTGATGGACTAAACGGGAAATAAACGGATCAAACAGAGAATAAGAACAAAGATGGAAAAATAAACAATATGTGAAGATCCGAGTCACGAATCGCAACATGATATAAACAATTTTAACACTCTTACTAATATGCGCCACGCTGTGAAACCACACCAAACAAGAATGACAAACACATTTGTCAGCAGACTGGGGTAGATCCTGCTGAAATCCTATGTATTGAATCAATACAGAATCGCTTTGAATCAGAAAAATATTGTTTTTGAATCAAGAATCGCGTTGAATCGAAAAAAAAATCGATACATAATCGAATCGCGACACCAAGAATCGATGTTGATTCGAATTGTGAGACACCCAAAAATTCGCTACCCTAATATATATATATACATACTGGATGTGTGTGTGTGTGTGTGTGTGTGTGTGTGTGTGTGTGTGTGTGTGTGTGTGTGTGTGTGTGTGTGTGTGTGCGTGTGTGTGTGTGTGTGTGTGTGTGTGTGTGTGTGTTTGTACACACGGAGGACATCTTCACAGCTTTCTGGCTGTTTTTTATTATTATTATTTTTTTACCCAGCATGCCTTCTGCTTGCCTTCGCCGCCTCGCCAATCTCCCCTGATCGTCCTCTCAGTCGGATCCAATAAGTTCCATTGATCGTGCTGCGATGCGATCAATCCACTCCCAGCCACCACAGGAACCAACTTATCCCCGCTCTGAGCGAGGGATCGGGCGGCTATTGTTCCCCCAGCGCCGGTGCAAGGCGGCGGAATGCACAGGAAGCGACCTCGACCTTGACCTCACTTCCTGCCGAGCGGGTTCTTCACCGTGTGTTGTGTTATTGGCTGGAAAATACAATTGTGATGAAATTAACAGGATAAACGTGTCATCACAATCAGATTAAGCAAGTTTTCAAATATTAATAATGCATTTGTTTTGAGGAATCTTTGATGTTCTCTCAATCAATAGTCTGCCTTGTTGTTTTTGTTCCTTTCAATAACTCCTGATCAATAATGTCTTATATTGAAGCTGAGAGGATTTCCAACAACTCCATGAGAGTCTGCAGTTTTCTCAGTCAATATTTGCATAAACCAATTCTTCTCTGCCAAACTAACTTACTTGCTTTAGCTCAATCATAACAATAAATACACAAATACAGGAAATTTACTGTTTTACATCTAAATTAATCTATTAGTTAAACTTCTTCTTCTTCTCCAGTTTTTGGCGCTCTACCTTCTACATTTTTCACCCGATTCAAACCGTTCCAACTTTAAACTATTCAGCCTATTCGGAAATGGCTGGCTTTCCCTTGACAAATTCCCAGATTTCCCAGGAGTCCTGGTTTTTTGGGACATTTTTCCCATTTAAAATGTAGTGGCCATTTTTCAAACTTTCACCATTTCCACATTTTTCACCCGATTCAAACCATTCCAACTTTAAACTGTTCAGCCTATTTGGAAATGGCGGGCTTTCCCTTGACAAATTCCCAGATTTCCCAGAATTCTTGGTTTTCCGGGACATTTTTCCCATTTAAAATTAATTGGCCATTTTTCAAACTTTCACCATTTCCACATTTTTCACCCGATTCAAACCGTTTCAACTTTAAACTGTTCAGCCTATTTGAAAATATTGGCCTTTCCCTTGAAAAATTCCCAGATTTCCCAGAATTCCAGGTTTTCCACGACATTTTCCAATTTAAAATGAATTGGCCCCTTTTCAAACTTTCACCATTTCCACATTTTTCAACCGATTCGAATTGTTTCAACTTCAAACTCTTCAGCATATTCGAGAATGGCTGATAAATTCCCAGAATTCCAGGTTTTCCAGGACTTTTTTCCCCCAAAAAATTAATTGGCCATTTTTCAAACTTTCACCATTTCCACATTTTTCACCCGATTCAAACCGTTTCAACTTCAAACTGTTCAGCCTATTGGGAAATAGTGGGTTTTCCTTTGACAAGTTACCACAATTCCAGGTTTTTCGGGACATTTTTCTCATTTAAAATGAATTGGCTATTTTTCAAACTTTCACCATTTCCACATTTTTCACCCGATTCAAACTGTTCCAACTTCAAACTGTTCAGCCTATTTGAGAATGGCAGGCTTTCCCTTGAAAAAATGTCCAGGTTTTCCTGAAAATTTTTCCCATTTAAAATGAATTGGCATTTTTCAAACTTTCACCATTTCCAAATTTTTCAACTAATTCAAACTGTTCCAACTTCATACTCTTCAGCCTATTCGGGAATGGCGGGCTTTCCCTTGACAAATTCCCAGATTTCCCAGAATTCCTGGTTTTCCGGGACATTTTTCCCATTTAAAATGAATTTGCTATTTTTCAAACTTTGACCATTTCCACATTTTTTACCCGATTCAAATCGTTCCAGCTTCAAATAGTTCAGAATATTCGGGAATGGCAGGCTTTCCCTTGACAAATTCCCAGATTTCCCAGAATTATTGGTTTTCCGGGACATTTTTCCCATTTAAAATTAATTTGCTATTTTTCAAACTTTCACCATTTCCACATTTTTCACCTGATTCAAACCATTCCAACTTCAAACAGTTCAGAATATTCGGGAATGGCAGGCTTTCCCTTGACACATTCCCAGATTTCCCAGAATTCCCGGTTTTCCAGGACATTTTCCCATTAAAAATTAATTGGCCATTTTTCAAACTTTCAACATTTCCACATTTTTCAACCATTTCAAATCGTTCCAACTTCAAACAGTTCAGAATATTTGGGAATGGCAGGCTTTCCCTTGAAAAATTCCCAGAAATCCAGGTTTTCCGAAAGATTTTTCCTATTTAAAATAATTGGCCACTTTTCAGACTTTCACCATTTTCACATTTTTCACCTGATTCAAACCATTCCAACTTTAAACTGTTCAGCCTATTTGAAAATGGTGGGCTTCCCCATGGACAAATGCCCGGATTTTCCAGGATTCCGGGTTTTCCGGGAGATTTTTCCTATTTAAAATTAATTGGCCACTTTTCAGACTTTCACCATTTCCACAAGAAATATTTTACAAATATTCTTCGTCGAAAAAACAGCAGCTAAAATGAATTAAATTAAAATGTATTTATTATTCTTTACAATAAAAAAAAGTACTTTAACATTGATTTAAATTGTCAGGAAAGAACAGGAAGGAATTTAAAAAGGTATATGTGTTTAAAAACCCTAAAATCATTTTTAAGGTTGTATTTTTTTCTCTAAAATTGTCTTTCTGAAAGTTATAAGAAGCAAAGTAAAAAAAATAAATGAATTTATTCAAACAAGTGAAGATCAAGTCTTTAAAATATTTTCTTGGATTTTCAAATACTTTGAGTTTTGTCTCTCTTAGAATTAAAAATGTCGAGCAAAGCGAGACCAGATTGCTAGTAAATAAATACAATATAAAAAATAGAGGCAGCTCACTGGTAAGTGCTGCTATTTGAGCTATTTTTAGAACAGGCCAGCGAGCGACTCATCTGGTCCTTACGGGCGACCTGGTGCCCGCGGGCACTGCGTTGGTGACCCCTGTCCTAACCCAACCTTTGCGTTCCTGTTTTCCACCGCGAAGAGAGCACGCAGCGTCAAAACAATGCTTTTATTCTATTTAGCGTCGCGACCTTTCAAAGTACAACGGCCTCACGGCGACGCTCCGCCTGCCCGCCTTAAATGCGAGTCCACTCTCCCGAGCGTGGACTGACAATTTGCCCCGTGACGGCGGGAAAATAGGCTGCTGATTGAGGTCGGTGTGCATGCACGCTGCACTTTGATTGCACCGCCGCGCCGCACCGGAGCGATTTGTCCACGTGATGAATTTGCGGACTTGCCGGCGAGACAAACGGGGACGCAATCAGGGCTCACCTTCGGCGAAGGCGGCCCGCGTGGCTTAATGTCACCACCTGCTGGGATCCCCCACCCTAGCAATGTACTAAACCGTCGTACCTCGCTTTTTGTCAGTGACCTGTTCCAAAGGCTCAAACCATCCCTGAATCTGCAATTTCCCCGTTAGAAATGATCTAAATGCAAATAATCAGCCAAAATACGAACAATACACGGAACTTTCCATCAAGTAGCACCTCAGAAAACACTTGGCTCGCCATGTTTTTTAAACCTAAAATAGCAATGATTGTCACACACACACACTGGATGTGGAGAAATTATTCCCTGCATTTGACCCATCACCCTTGATCACCTACTGCGGGTTGAGGGGATCAGTGAGCAGCAGCGGTGGCCGCGCCCAGGAATCATTTTTGGTGATTTAACCCCCAACCCTTGATGCTGAGTGCCAAGCAGGGAGGTAATGGGTCCCATTTTTATAGTCTTTGGTATGACCTACCGATCTCAGGGTGGACACGCTAACCACAAGGCCACTGAGCAGGTCAAAGGCGGTTCCCATACCGGGAGTCGAATTGAGCCAAATTTAATTCTGTCTAATTCCTTGCTTCTTGTCTTGTTTAATAGATGTCATCAGTGTTTGAACCTGACAACTGGTATACAGTTGTGATCAAAATTATTCAACCCCCACACAATTTTGATGTTTTAGCAAGTAGGCCATTTATTCCGTATTTTGTTTATAGTCATATCAAATAAAGATGCATTAAATGGACAAATGCAACTTGAATTACAACATTATATTTTGTAACATACCAAACAGTGTCATTTTTCTTAATATCTCATTGACAAAATTATTCGACCCCTTGAAGATCATAACTCTTAAGAACAGAATCTGAATAAGGTATTTTCAATCAGGTGTTGAAAACACCTGTAGATGTGATTAGAACCATAACGAGCAACAGTTAAACTGATTGAAAAAGACTGTGACGCTCAGCTTCTTGTAGATGGTCAATGGTGTATTTGCAACATGGTGAAGTCCAGGGAGTGGTCAAAGAAGTCAAGAGAAGAGGTAATTTATCTTCATAAGAAAGAATATGGATATAAGAAAATAGCAAAGACATTACACATTCCAAGAGACACAGTTGGGAGCATAATTCGCAAGTTTAAAGCTAAAGGCAGAGTGGAAACACTACCGGGGTGTGGTAGAAAGAGGATGCTGTGTGCAACTGCTGTCCGGTATTTGAAGCGTACTGTGGTGAAAAACCCCCGGGTAACAGCTGAGGAACTCCAACAGGACATTGCAGAGGGGGGAACGCAGGTTTCGTCCCAGACAATAAGGCGCGCACTACGAGATGAAGGCCTCCATGCCAGAACTCCCAGGCGCACCCCACTTCTGACTACCAGGCACAAGAAAAATAGACTCCAGTATGCCAAAAATCATCTGGACAAACCCCAAAGGTTTTGGGAAACTGTTCTATGGAGTGATGAGACAAAACTGGAACTCTTTGGGCCTATGCATCAACATTATGTCTGGAGGAGAAAAAATGAAGCTTACAAAGAGAACACCTTTCCTACTGTTAAGCATGGTGGGGGGGTCAATCATGCTCTGGGGCTGTTTCTCTGCCTCAGGTACCGGGAATCTCCAGCGCGTTCAAGGCATTATGAATTCTATTTCCTAGCAGGATATATTAGCTGCAAATGTGATGAAGTCAGTGACGAAGCTGAGGCTTGGGAGACGTTGGACCTTCCAACAGGACAACGATCCCAAGCATACCTCCAAATCAACATCAGAGTGGTTGCAGAAGAAGGGCTAGAAGACTCTGGAGTGGCCTTCACAGTCGCCAGACCTAAATCCTATAGAAAAGCTGTGGTGGGTCTTGAAGAAGGCAGTTGCAGCACGCAAGCCCAAGAATCTGAATGAACTGGAGGCTTTTGCCCAAGAGGAATGGGCTAAAATACCTGTAGATGGTTGCAAGAAGCTTGTGTCCGGTTATGTATCACGTTTGAAGGATGTCATTACTGCCAAAGGGTGTTCTACTAAGTACTAAAGATGCATGTAACTAGGGGGTTGAATCATTTTGTCAATGAGATATTAAGAAAAATGTCCTTTTTTGGTATTTTGTATAATACAGTGTTACAATTTAAGTTGCATTTGTCTATTTGACACATCTTTATTTGATATGACTATAAACAAAATACGGAATAAATGCCAACTTGCTAAAACACCAAAATTGTGTGGGGGTTGAATAATTTTGATCACAACTGTAACATGCAAAAGTGTAGATTCCAACCTTCGAATTACCATCATCACGGCAGCTACACTATCCATCTTAAAGATACAAAAAACATTTATTTGGGACTGTCCGGCGGGCCAGATTGAAAACCTGAACCAGCCGCATGTGGCCCCCGGGCCTTAGTTTGCTCAGGTCTGACCTAGACCCACGTTAAGACAAGACAAGACAAAAAAAAGCAAGCAGGAAAGATAAGGGAGACGAAAGGGGAGCGTCCATCCTCAAGAAAGCCCTAAAATATTTTCCCATCCCATTCACTGCCGTTGTGTCCTTTGGCAGGGCACCTCACCTCTTTGTTTTGCATTTTTCAATGATCGGATTCCTTTTTTTTTAGTTTTTTGTAATTTTGTCCATAGAATACGCGGTGGGCCAATTTAAAAAAAAGAGCAGGGCGGTCGCATTTTGGACAACAGAGTCAACAATTACCGCCATAAATGACTATTTTCATGAGGACGTGGTTCGTGAGCGAGGGATGTGGCTAAATGGAAGCGTGAGCAATATGCTAATAGGACGATCCATCACCCAGGCGACGCGGGAAGCAATTAAGTCCAATTATAGGTAGCAGACTCTTCCCCCGCAGACGAGGGCCTCGCTGAGCAACAGGTGGTCTTTCCTGGTCGTGACTCCACGGCGTTGTTAAGCAAAGCACGTATACGTATTTCAACGTACACCTGGAGATATCTAGCAATTGAGGGGAGGGAGTGCGGGGTCATGGTGGCAGGCTGCAGCTCTCAGGTGCTGACCATCCTTCCATCACCCCGATCGGATTCGGGGGTATGTATGTGTGGCGTATATTTTTGTGGCTGCATGTTAGTGTGTGTAAGCCGATATGGAAAGATGGCATCCGGGTGTTTGGTTGAAAAAAAAAAGATAAAGAAGTAAAATACAGCACTATGTCAAAGATTGGTCATTTGTAGTGGTCTTTCTGGAACTATTTGGAAAATAATCCATCCATCCATTTTCTACCACTTAATCCCTTTTTGGGGTCGCGGGGGGCGCTGGCGCCTATCTCAGCTACATAAGAATAACTAAAAACTTTTAAAAAAAATAAACAAGTGATACAATTATAAATACAGATTTCTACACATAGGAGTGAAGTGAATTATATTTACATCGCGCTTTTCTCTAGCACTTTACGTTGTGAAATCAATCCATCAATGTTTATTTATATAACCCTAAATCACAAGTGTCTCAAAGGGCTGCACAAACCACAACGACATCCTCGGTACAGAGCCCACATAAAGGCAAGGAAAAACGCACCGCAGTGGGATGTCGGTGACAGTGACTATGAGAAACCTTGGAGAGGACCGCATATGTGGGCAACCCCCCAATTATCTAAGTTACATTTAAAGCACTGTGGGTGGCACCGAGAGCAGGTGGGTAAAGTGTCTTACCCAAGGACACAACGGCATTAACTAGGCTGGCAGAAGCGGGAATCGAACCTGGAACCCTCAAGTTGCTGTCGATTTCTCCAGATTCTACTTCGGTGACGGTGACTATGAGAAACCTTGGAGAGGATACTGACAGTGGTTTTCTTAAGTGTTCTGAGCCCATGTGGTGATATCCTTTAAACACTGATGCCGCTTTTTGATGCAGTACTGCTTGATGGACCGAAAGTCCGTAATATCATCGCTTACGTGCAGTGATTCCTCCAGATTCTCCGTCGGTTTCTCCAGATTCTCCGTCGGTGACGGTGACTATGAGAAACCTTGGAGAGGACCGCATATGTGGGCAACCCCCCAATTATCTAAGTTACATTTAAAGCACTGTGGGTGGCACCGCGAGCAGGTGGGTAAAGTGTCTTACCCAAGGACACAACGGCATTTACTAGGATGGCAGAAGCAGGAATCGAACCTGGAACCCTCAAGTTGCTGGCACGGCCACCAGAGCTATACCGCCCGGGTACTTAAAGTGCCCTCTTTGGGGATTGTAATAGAGATCCACCTGGATTCATGAACTTAATTCTAAACATTTCTTCACCAAAAAATAAATCTTTAACATCCAATATTAATGGAACATGTCCACACACAAAAAATCTAGCTGTCAACACTTAATATTGCATTGTTGCATCGCTTTTATAACACGTAGCTTGGCATTGTTTTGCTGAAATAAGCAGGGGCGTCCATGATAACGTTGCTTGGATGGCAACATATGTTGCTCCAAAACCTGTATGTACCTTTCAGCATTAATGGTGCCTTCACAGATATGTAAGTTACCCATGCTTTGGGCACTAATACACCCCCATACCATCACAGATGCTGGCTTTTCAACTTTGCGCCTATAACAATCCGGATGGTTATTTTCCTCTTTGTTCCGCAGGACACGACGTCCACAGTTTCCAAAAACAATTTGAAATGTGGACTCATCAGACCGAAGAACACTTTTCCACTTTGCATCAGTCCATCTTAGATAAGCTCAGGCCCAGCATTTCCGGGTGTTGTTGATAAAAGGCTTTCGCTTTGCATAGTAGAATTTTAAGTTGCAATTACAGATGTAGCGACAAACTGTAGATACTGACAGTTGTTTTTTTAAGTGTTCTGAGCCCATGTGGTGATCCTTTAAACACTGATGCCGCTTTTTGATGCAGTACTGCTTGATGGACCGAAAGTCCGTAATATCATCGCTTAGGTGCAGTGATTTCTCCAGATTCTCTGAAGCTTTTGATGATTTTACGGACCGTAGATGGTGAAATCCCTAAATTCCTTGCAATAGCTGGTTGAGAAATGTTTTTCTTAAACTGTTTGACGATTTGCTCACGCATTTGTTAACAAAGTGGTGACCCTCGCCCCATCCTTGTTTGTAAATGACTGAGCATTTCACAGAAGCTGCTTTTATACCCAATCATGGCACCCACCTGTTCCCAATTAGCCTGTTCACCTGTGGGATGTTCCAAATAAGTGTTTGATGAGCATTCCTCAACATTCTCAGTCTTTTTTGCCACTTGTGCCAGCTTTTTTGAAACATGTTGCAGGCATCAAATTCCAATTGAGCTAATATTTGCAACAAATAATTAAGTTTTCCAGTTGGAGCATTAATTATCTTGTCTTTGCAGTCTATTTAATTGAATATAGGTTGAGAAGGATTTTCAAATTATTGCATTCTGTTTTTATTTACCATTTACACAACATGCCAACGCGGGAAATGAGTGTTTCCATGGTGAATCCACTCAGTACCCGCATAGTCCTCATTTAATCAAGGGGGCCTGCGCCACTTTCATCGATTGTCCTCGAACGCAGTCATGGTGGATCTCATGGTGATAGTACACACGCTGTCTATTTCAGTGAGTACAAAAGTGTGCTTTTTCCCAGCCCAGCAAGCAGGTCAGTGAAGGCCTCGCTGACTTAGACGTCACAAACCATTTCCAAGCTTTGAAGCGTTTCACACTTTTGGATATTTTTAGCTCCTGCACTGAGGTGAAGTTTTTACTGACACCGACACGCTGTGTCCTCACTTTGGGGGGAAAAAAAATATACATTGTACTTAATCTGATGAAGTATTTTGTTGCATCAATACCACAGACTGTAAAGCTGGATGTACTTTAGAGCAGTCTGTGTACAGCTTGTATTGCAGTAGTATATTTTGTGCTGCAGTAGTACATCTTTTATTGCACTAGTACAGTGTGTATTGCAGTATTACATTTTTTATTGTCGTAGTACAGCTTGTATTGAATTAGTACATGTTGTATTGCAGTAGTACAACCTTTATTGCAGTATTACATTTTTTTAGGCAGTAGTACAGCCTGTATTGCAGTAGTAGTACGTGTATTGCAGTAGTACCGCTTGCGTTGCAGTAGTACAGCCTGTATTGCAGTAGTACAGTGAGTGTTGCAGTAGTACAGTGTGTATCGCAGTAGTACAGTGTGTATCGCATTAGTACAGTGTGTATCGCAGTAGTACAGTGTGTATCGCAGTAGTACAGCGAGTATTGCACTAGTCCAGCATATATTGCAATAGTACAGCGTGAATTGTAGTAGTACAGTGAGTCTTGCAGTAGTACAGTGAGTCTTGCAGTAGTACAGCGTGTATCGCAGTAGTACAGCCTGTATTGTAGTAGTACAGTGTGTATCGCAGTAGTACAGTGTGTATCGCAGTAGTACAGTGTGTATCGCATTAGTACAGTGTGTATCGCAGTAGTACAGTGTGTATCGCAGTAGTACAGCGAGTATTGCACTAGTCCAGCATATATTGCAATAGTACAGCGTGAATTGTAGTAGTACAGTGAGTCTTGCAGTAGTACAGTGAGTCTTGCAGTAGTACAGCGTGTATCGCAGTAGTACAGCCTGTATTGTAGTAGTACAGTGTGTATCGCAGTAGTACAGTGTGTATCGCAGTAGTACAGCGAGTATCGCACTAGTCCAGCATATATTGCAATAGTACAGCGTGAATTGTAGTAGTACAGTGAGTATTGCAGTAGTACAGTGAGTCTTGCAGTAGTACAGCGAGTATTGCAGTAGTAGATAGATAGATAGTACTTTATTGATTCCTTCAGGAGAGTTCCTTCAGGAAAATTAAAATTCCAGCAGCAGTGTACAGAGTTGAGATCAATTTAAAAAAAAAAAAAGTAAAAAGTAAATAATGGGGGTTTAAAAGGAAACAAAATAGAGAAATATTACAGAAAGAATAAAAACAATGGGAATAACAATATAACTGTAAAATAAGAATATAACAAGACAAAGTAGGCAGTAGTGACCATGTTATGAAAACGAGTACAGCTTGTATTGCAATAGTACCGCGTGTATTGCATTAGTACAGCGAGTATTGCAGTAGCACAGCGTGTATAGTAGTAGTACAGCATGTTTTGCAGGAGAATCGCGAGTATTGCAGTAGTACATTTTGCATCGCAGTAGTACAGCGTGTATTGCAGTAGTACTTTTTGTATTGCAGTAGTACAGTGTGTATTGCAGTAGTACTTTTTGTAGTGAAGTGAATTAGTGAATTATATTTATATAGCGCTTTTCTCTAATGACTCAAAGCGCTTTACATAGTGAAACCCAATATCTAAGTTACATTTAAATTAGTGTGGGTGGCACTGGGAGCAGGTGGGTAAAGTGTCTTGCCCAAGGATACAACAGCAGTGACTAGGATGGCGGAAGCGGGGATTGAACCTGCAACCCTCAAGTTGCTGGCACGGCCACTCTACCAACCGAGCTATACTGCCCCCATTGTATTGCAGTAGTACATTTTTTATTGCAGTAGTACAGCTTGTATTGCAGTAGCACAGTGGGTAACACAGTAGTACAGCAAGTATTGCAGTAGCACAGTGGGTATCACAGTAGTACAGCAAGTATTGCAGTAGCACAGCGTTTATAGTAGTAGTACGGCATGTTTTGCAGGAGAATTGCGAGTATTGCAATAGTACAGCGTCTATTGAAGTGGTACATTTTGCATTGCAGTAGTACAGCAAGTATTGCAGTAGCACCGTGTGTATTGCAGTAGTACAGCTTGTATTGCAGTAGTACAGCGTTTATAGTAGTAATACATCATGTTTTGCAGGAAAATAGCAAGTATTGCAGTAGTACAGCGTGTATTGCAGTACTACAGCTTGTATTGCAGTAGTACAGCGTTTATAGTAGTAGTACAGCAGGTTTTGCATGAGAATAGCGAGTATTGCAGTAGTACAGCGTGTATAGTAGTAGTACCGCATATATTGCAGTAGTACCGCTTGTATTTCAGTAGTAGAGCATCTATTGCAGTAGTACAATTTGTATTACAGTAGTACAGATTGTATCGCAGTTGTACAGCGTGTATAGTAGTAGTACAGCATGTTTTGCAGGAGAATAGCGTGTATTGCAGTAGTACGGCTTGTATTGCAGTAGCACCGTGTTTATTGCAGTAGTACAGCAAGTATTGCAGAAGTACAGTTTGTATTGCAGTAGTACAGCGTCTATTGTAGTAGTACAGCTTGTATTGCAGTAGTACAGCGAGTATTGCAGAAGTACAGTTTGTATTGCAGTAGTACAGCGTGTATCACAGTAGTATACCTTGTATTGCACTAGTACAGCATATATTGCAGTACTACAGCTGGTATTGCAGTAGTACAGTGTGTAAAGTATTAGTACAGCATGTTTTGCAGGAGAATAGCGAGTATTGCAGTAGTACAGCTTGTATTGCAGTAATACATTTAGTTTTGCAGTAGTACAGCGTGTATTGTAGTTGTACAGCATGTATAGTAGTAGTACACTTTTTGTGCAATTCAGTATTGTCCACATTGTTGCCCCATTTTTTTGTATTTCAACTGTTTTCTTACGACCAAACAACAAACTGTAGTTCGTCCGTGTTTCATACTGTGCAATGAAGTCTGGAATCTCCATGTTATCTGACCACAGGGCCAAATAAAGTTGCGAGTGTCAGCAAGGCGAGAAACACTACCGAACTACCATGAATTGATTAACGTGGACCCCGACTTAAACAAGTTGAAAAACTTATTCGGGTGTTACCATTTAGTGGTCAATTGTATGGAATATGTACTGTACTGTGCAAACTACTAATAAAAGTATCAATCAATCAATCAAACTCAAACAAATGACTCGCGGCCAGGTAGAAAGGTACAAAGGAAGATCCTTACTTCCTTAACAGCTGGAAAGATGTGTGTTTTATGGCTGGGCGATACAACAAATATACTCGATATATCGCGGGTTTGTCTCTGTGCGATATAGAAAATGAATTTATCGTGATATTCAAGATACATTCTCATGCATTACACGACAGGCTTTTCTCACTCTTTCTTGTCTCTCTTTCTCACAGAGACATAAAACAAGCGCACTTTCTTACATACAAAACATAACGTCGCGCGTGCAACGTCAGAGAGCAGAGAGGTAGCAGCATGGTAACGTTAGCTGTGGTGCTAGCGGAGTGGTGCGAGTGGTAATACAAGAGAAAGAAGGTGCGAATCTGGTAACAAATAAAGGAATAATTAATTCCCAAGAAAAACCGCAGGGGGTCCATCGTCTGGCGGTGGTTTGGCTTCAAGCGGGAAGACATTGAACAGACAACTGTAATATGTCAAGTGTGGGGAAAAAGCGTTGCTACAAAAAGTAGCATTACTGCTAATATGTAGCATCATTTGAAAAGTCACCCGCTAGAGAATGAGGGGTGCTTGAAACTCCGCATGTCAACATCTCCGTTTGGTGCCACACCCACAAAATGCCCAAGCAACCAATTCCAGATCAACACCATATGAAAAAAATAGTCAACAACAGAAGGATTTGATGTGATTTTCAATAAGGATCCCCATTAGCTGGTTGCCACAACAATCCAATAGTCTAGGCATTTGGTCAACAATAGTTCTTAGGGAACAACCCGGAACAAGCCTTGCTGCCCTATTCTGGACAAACTGTCATGATCTGTGGTCCGCATCATGTTTTTGTTATGTTCTGTTAGTTTTGGACTCTTTTACTTCCTGTTTGACACCTGAGCTACTTATGATTTTGACCTGCCTCTGGTGTTCGGGACGCTCACCTGGCTCTAATCAAAAGACATTGTTTAAGCCTGTCTTTGCCAGTCAGCCGTCCTGGTGTCATTGTTAGTTTCCTGCAATGCCACAGTTTTTGCTAAGTGTTTACCTCATGCCTTGCCAAGTAAGCCGTGTTTGTTTGATGCCACAGTTTCGTGTTTGTTTGATGCCACAGTTTCGGGTTTGTTTCATGCCACAGTTTTGCGCTTGTTTCATGCCACAGTTTCGTGTTTGTTTCATGCCACAGTTTCATGTTTATTTGATGCCACAGTTTCGTGTTTGTTCCATGCTACAGTTCCGGGCTTGTTTCATGCCACAGTTTTGTGTTTGTTTCATGCCACATTTTCGTGTTTGTTTAATGCCACAGTTTCGTTTTTGTTTGATGCCACAGTGTCGGGTTTGTTTGATGCCACAGTTTCGGGTTTGTTTGATGCCACAGTTTCGGGTTCGTTTCATGCCACAGTTCCGCTCTTGTTTCATGCCACAGTTTCGTGTTTATTTCATGCCACATTTTCATGTTTGTTTGATACCACAGTTTCATGTTTGTTTGATGCCACAGTTTCGTGTTTGTTTCATGCCACAGTTTTGTGCTTGTTTCATGCCACAGTTTCGTGTTTGTTTCATGTCACAGTTTCGTGTTTATTTCATGCCACAGTTCCGTGAGGTTCATGTCTATCGTTTCACGTCCTAAGTTTTTGCCTTACAAAAACATAAAGGAATTTTACATTTTTCTATGAACGATAAAACACTGAATGTTGACAAAATATGAATGTCACAGCCCCTTTTGATCAAAATATTTTACAATCAAGTGAAACGCAACAAAAATGCAACAAACAGTGAAATATGAACGTGAAGGGTACACAATAGACCCACCTTTAATCTGATATATCTGATATTTGCTGAATTGCCCCCAGGGATCAATAAAGTACTTTCTATTCTATTCTATATACCACTAAGCTTTAGAACTTTGTGGTGACAATCTTTGGGAATGTCCGGTGGGCCAGATTGAAAAGCTCAACGGGCCACATGTGGCCCCCGGGCCTTAATTTGCCCAAGTCTGCTCTAGACTGAAGGATACAAACAAAAGGGCGTACAAAGCAAAGGCCCAATTTAGCGCATGATACAAAAACTAATACTTAGACAGAACTATGGACAAGAAACAAAACTTGCTAAACTGTGGCATGAATAAACAAAACTTACTTGGCAGAGCATGAGTCTATGGCAGACCCGGGCATTCTGCGGACCCGCGGGCCACATCCGGCCCTTTGTGCGTCCCTGTGGGGGCCAATCATAAATTACAAAATACATTTTAAAAAGTACCTAGTGTGCGATACAACGGTGCTGCTTTTGTTTCATGCCACAGTTTCGCGAGGTTCATGTCTATCGTTTCATGTCCTAAGTTTTTGCCTTAGTTTCCGCGTGCGATAGGCACGCTTGCCTTCGGGTTGTTTTCTGTTTTGTACCTCGTTGATTGTTTCTTAAAATCCTACCATGTTTTTACCTGCACCTCCTGTCCGGAGTTGTTCGTTTCCATTCTGGGAGAACAAACCTCGCAGCAAGGGAAGATGTCGAACAGACAACCGTAATTTGTCAAGTGTGGGGCAAAAGCGTTGCTACAAAAAGTAGACGTGGAGAGGCGGAGCTGGCGAGCGAGCAGCGAGGCAGGGCATGCCGGAGCCCGGCCCAAAATATTTTTAGGCCAGGCCTGGGCAATTATTTTGACTCGGGGGGCCACATTTAAAGAAAAAAATGTCTAAAGGCCGGTTTGTCTGTTTGAATGCTAAATATGTTATGACAGACCGCCTTAAAAAACGGAATGGAATATTACATTTTTTTCTACGAACGATAAAACACTGAATATTGACAAAATATGAATGTATCTCCTTATTTTGTTGACTATTTTTGTTATAGGGTGTTGATGTGGAAATGGTTGCCTCATCATGTAAACGGAGATGTTTACATGCGGAGTAAGCACTCTTCATTCTCTAGCAGGTGACTTTTCAAATGATGCTACACATTAGCAGTAATGCTACTGTGGAGAGGCGGAGCCTGAGAGCGAGCAGCGAGGTAGGGCACACCGTAGCCCGGCCCAAGATGGTGGCGAGGAGGCGGGGACGGCGAGCGGCGAGGCGGGGTGCGCCGGTAGCGACGCCGCAATCGCGATCAGGTGCGCCCAGATGGGCAGAATCATCTAATCTCCTTATGTGGAGAGGCAGAGCCGGCGAGCGAGCAGCGAGGAAGGGCACGCCGGAGCCCGGCCCAAGATGGTGGCGAGGAGATTAGCTGTTTCTGCCCAGCTGGTCGCCCCGTGCACCTGATCGCGATTGCGGCGTCGCTCCCGGCTTGCCCCGCCTCGCCCCTCGCTCGCCGTCCCCGCCTCTTCACTGCCATCTTAGGCCGGGCTCCGGCGTGCCCTGCCTCGCTGCTCTATCGCCGGCTCCGCCTCTCCACAGTAGCATTACTGCTAATGTGTAGATTCAGTTGAAAAGTCACCCTCTAGAGAATGAAGAGTGCTTTCCTCCGCATCTCTACATCTCCAACAAAATGCCGAGGCAATCACTTCCACATCAACACCGTATGACAAAAATAGTCAACAACATAAAGAGATAAGTTCATATTTTGTCAATATTCAGTGTTTTATCATTCGTCGAAATTTTTTTAAATTGCATTATGTTTTTTAAGGCGGTCTGTTATGGTTTACTAAGGAGGACGTGACGGCAAACGGACACCAGGTGGCAGTATGTCCAAAGATTTATTAATATATATATATATGTATATATATATATATATATATATATATATATATATATATATATATATATATATATATATATATATATATATATATATATTAACAAATGTATGTATGTAATAATCAATCAACAGAAAACATACTAAGTAAATGGAGCGTGGCAAAAACTCTAGAGTGTATGGTGTTAGTCTAAGTGTGTAAATTAACTGAAGTGTGTTTTACCCAAGTGTTGACAAAAGAGAACGCGGAAGTCCGTGGGGCAGGCAGAGGGTTCAGGTCAAACGAGCGAGGAGTCGAGGTACAAAGGAGGCAGTCAGAATCCAGAGGGAGATCCAGGGAAAAGAGTGAGACGCACCGCTCACCTGCTCACCTTGCGGGCGACGGAGAATTCTGTGGGGACACGGGAGAAGACACTGAGAACACGTAGAGGTACAGGGCACAGGGAGAGCAGGTTTGCATAACGCAGGGTGATTGCTTACGGTACGCATTTGGAACTAAGTTCCCGCCCGGATCCCTGTGTCCACTGGTCTCTTATGCTGCTCATCGTCAGTCACAGGTGTGTCCTTCAGCCGGCTGCGGCGGAGAGTGGGCGCGGTCCGCTTGATGAATGCGGGGGCGTGTCTGGAGTGCGCTCTCGGCGGGTCCTCTGGTTGGACTCGCAGCGGAGAGAGACGCAGAATGCGCATGTCCCACAACAGTATCCCCCCCCTATGGACAGATTCATGGACAGATTCCAGATGTCCTAGAATCTGAACACCCCCAAAAGCAGGAACAAAAATCAAGGGAGGGTGGAGGGGTGAACTGGTGGTGGGTCACCGGCCCAAGTGTCTCAGAAACCATCGGGGACAAGTCTGGTGGCGGCGTCGGGTGGACCGCCGCTGCGGCCGGCGAGGTGGACGACCAAAGAACGGTCGACGTCTTGGCCGTCGGTAAGGCGGGCACGAATGGTGCATGGTGCGGGCCGCCGGACACGAGGAGGTGGACGGCACTGTAGTAAGGACCGCCGGACACAAGGAGGTGGGCGGCGCCGTGCTGCAGCCCGCCGGACACGAGGAGATGGCTGAGGAGCTGAAGCCAGTGCTACTGGCTGAGGGGCGGAGGTCAGGGCCAGCCTGGGTATGGGTGCTAGCTCACAGGCTAGCCTGGGGACAGGTGCTAGCTCAGGGGCTTGCCAAGGGGCTGGTGCTAGCTCGGGGGCTAGCCGAGAGGCTGGTGCTGGCTCGGGGGCTAGCTCGGGGACTGCCGCTGGCTCGGGGGCTAGCTCGGGGGCTAGCTCGGGGACGGCTGCTGGCTCGGGGGCTAGCTCGGGGACTGGGGCTAGCTCGGGGGCTGGCTCGGGGACTGACGCTAGCTCGGGGGCTGGCTCGGGGACTGACGCTAGCTCGGAGGCTAGCTCGGGGACTGGCGCTAGCTCGGAGACTAGCTCGGGGACTGGCGCTAGCTCGGAGACTAGCTGTGGGTCTTGTGCTAGCTCGGGGGCTAGTCGAGGGGCTGGTGCTAGCTCAGGCGCTAGCTTCGGGACAGGTACTAGCTCGGAGGCTAGCCAGGGGACTGGTGGCTGCGGCTGGGAAAAATGGAAGATAGGTGGGATATCTCGGGCAGGGGGAAGTCTGTCTGGTTGCAGCTGTTCTACCACATTAGCACCGCCACCAGTACAAAAATGAAAAACAGATGGTATAGGTCTGGCAGGGGTTTGCCTGGCTGGGTGTAGATGCGCCACCACATCAGCACAGTCACCAGCACTATCCCCCCCTTCCGAACGCGGATGCCAAACGCCTCCAGCTGACTGAGGAATTGTCACTAAGGGTGGGAGGTGGGTGGCCAGGCGCCGGGCAAATTCATCCCTCCCCGTATTGAAATTAAACAGTCCCTTGATGGAGTGTTGAGGGCTATAAAAATTGTCCATGGTGGAGGAAAAAGACATCCTGAGAGGGGCAAAAAGGAAGGAGGAAAGGCGAGAAAACAAAAAAAACAAACAAAAAGTCACTGGGACAGAGCTAAAGTCACTGGGGGCTATGAAAACAACAACAACAAAAAATACTGTGCCGTCAGGTCCTACTATTTAATTTTTCTGGCGGGAACTTACTGTTATGGTTTACTAAGGAGGACGTGACGGCAAACGGACAACAGGTGGCAGTATGTCCAAAGATTTATTAATATATATATATATATATATATATATATATATATATATATATACATATATATATAATCTATATTGACAAATGTATGTATGTAATAATCAATCAACAGAAAACATACTAAGTAAATGGAGCGTGGCAAAAACTCTAGAGTGTATGGTGTTAGTCTAAGTGTGTAAATTAACTGAAGTGTGTTTTACCCAAGTGTTGACAAAACAGAACGCGGAAGTCCGTGGGGCAGGCAGAGGGTTCAGGTCAAACGAGCGAGGAGTCGAGGTACAAAAGGAGGCAGTCAGAATCCAGAGGGAGATCCAGGGAAAAGAGTGAGACGCACAGCTCACCTTGCGGGCGACGGAGAATTCTGTGGGGACACTGGAGAAGACACTGAGAACACGTAGAGGTACAGGGCACAGGGAGAGCAGGTTTGATTAACGCAGGGTGATTGCTTACGGTACGCATTTGGAACTAAGTTCCCGCCCGGATCCCTGTGTCCACTGGTCTTTTATGCTGCTCATCGTCAGTCACAGGTGTGTCCTGCAGCCGGCTGCGGCGGAGAGTGGGCGCGGTCCG
The DNA here is from genome assembly GCF_033978795.1 of Nerophis ophidion. Classification (NCBI taxonomy): domain Eukaryota; kingdom Metazoa; phylum Chordata; class Actinopteri; order Syngnathiformes; family Syngnathidae; genus Nerophis; species Nerophis ophidion. Next base: position 25,000,573 of record NC_084621.1, on the reverse strand, counting down.
CTTGATGAATGCGGGGGCGTGTCTGGAGTGCGCTGTCGGCAGGTCCTCTGGTTGGACTCGCAGCGGAGAGAGACGCAGAATGCGCATGTCCCACAACACGGTCCGTCATAACGTTTTTAGCCTTCAATCAGACATTATTGTGATTTTAATTTTTCTATTAGTGTCCCTAAAAAATAGATATACCGGCCCCCCAGACACATGTTTTTTCTTTAAACGTGGCCCCCCGAGTCAAAATAGTTGCCCTGGCCTTAAAATATCGAGATATTAATAAAAGGCCATCCCGAGCGTGTTTACATCAAAAGTGCGTCCCTTTTGATGGAAATTGTGATCACTGTGCTTGTTGTATGAAAGTCTTCCAGTAAACATTTCATTTTTGAAGTAATCATTCCACCAAAAGAAAAGGTGTTCGCCCAAAGGGTCGCCTTTTTGTTCGCCGCGTTTTACAGGTAATTACGCGCCGATAAGTGCATCTAATGGACGACCCCCGCTCGGGCTCCTGTTTTCCCAAAATGAAAATGTGCCATTTGACAGGGGGCTAATGACAGGGGGGGGTGGGGGGGAGTCCGAGTCCGGCTTGCATCGAAAGCCTCAACCTCGTTTAACCCCCTTTGCCCGTGCCTGCAAGCGGCGGCGTCTCCTGGCAACTGAGGGCTGTTGGCGACGGACAAAAAAAAACAAAAAAAACGCACTCTCGAGGCTTACTGTCAACGTGATAGAGGTCCACTTTAGTCGCTGACACAGAAAAAGCCGGGGAGAAGTAAGGGGGCGGAACCGCACTTCTATTCAAAAAGCTTTTTACCCGGCAAATTACAGCTAGTTTTCTCCCATCAAGACTCCCGCCGCCTTGTCACTTAGCAGCCTACCTTCAAAAACATGGCGTCCGGGTCTTCAGCCAAGAGAAAATGATCTCACTTTAGCTATTTTCGAGCAACTGGAAGCAGACAGTAAGGACAAAGTGCTTGCATTAGCATTCAGATGTCTTGTCGACCGCTTATTTTGCCACTGTCCGGTCCAGTGACAGCATGTTGCTAATTTAAGCGCCGAGCTCAAGGACGTCCTGCCACAAATTGTTGCTGAAGCTTCCTGCAGACACTTTTGTTTATTTACATGTATCGACTGCTTCTGGGAGGGTCAGATCTGTATCTACCTTTTATTATTACACACCTTTATGAAACCAGTCATGGGGCAGATCTTTCTTTTAATTTAATTACACACAAAATATCATAATACCGCATTTTCCGGACTATAGAGCGCACCGGGATATGAATTGATGATTCGATTTCGGCCTCTAGTCCCTTGTCCTGTGGTGTCCCTCAGGGTTCAGTCCTAGGACCAATCCTGTTTTCAGTTCCCATTCAACATATTTCCATATCATATCATCTTTATGCGGCTGATACGCAAAACTATCTCCCTGTACCCTTTACCTGCTCAGTGGCCTTGTGGTTGGAGTGTCCGCCCTGAGATCATTAGGTTGTGAGTTCAAACCCCGGCCGAGTCATACCAAAGACTAAATGGGACCCAGTACCTCAATGCTTGGCACTTAGCATCAAGGGTTGGAATTAAGTTAAGTTAAATTTAAGTACCATTGATTGTTTGTCCTCTGCATTTGACCCACCTCCTGGGAGGTGAGGGGGGCAGTGAGCAGCAGCGGTGGCCACGCCCGGGAATCATTTTTGGTGATTTTAACCCCCAATTCCAACCC